>NW_025940847.1:0-92304 GCF_000764305.2 Hyalella azteca
GATTCAGACAAAAATGTTTAATGGAATATTCTTAGTGCAAGAATCTAAGGAAAGAACGGGTCAACTAATCGCAGAATAGAAACCTATTACCGTTTTCCGATATATGTAATTACTTGTTTAATATATAAAGCGAAGCCCATTTATGGTGTAGGTTGCCATGTAGGCAAGCTTAGCATCTCTTACATCTACTTATCTCTTACATCTACTTATCTCTTACATCTACTTATCTCTTACGTCTACTTGTCTCTTACATCTACTTATTTTCACCAGGTAATGGAGCTAGTATCGATCTGGGGTCCGCTGATCTACGCAGGCTGCTTCGCGGCCACCCTTTCCTCAGCCATCGCTTCTCTCGTGGGTGCCCCCCGTGTGCTACAGGCCCTCGCCAAGGACAGACTCTACCCCGGCATCTTCGTGTTCAGTATCGGTTACGGCGCCAACAACGACCCTGTCAATGGATACTGTCTGGTCTTCGTGCTGTCTCTAGCAGTTCACGGCTGATTGGTGGATGTCCGGAGAAATCCAAGGCGTTCGATTCAGGGCTTATTGGTGCACAAAATTGGTGGTGCACGGCTGCGCTCCCCAAACCACTAGGCGAAAATTTTGCCAAATCTCAACAAACGCGAAGAAACATGTTATTGCTGTTAGTCATTCACATTATCTTCTCAATGATTCGTAAGTGTTCGATATTTTGGTTGATTTTCCCCGAATTGGACGCAGAATTTGTTTATGTGTGGTGTAGTTGTGTGTCGTACATAAATTGTTGTTATAGTATCTTGCTATATAACAAATTTTCACAAATTAGACATTGCAGCAATGGCATTGAGTAAAATTGAGCTTCACGATTGTTCCTCATTAACCAAGTGAATCGAGATATTATGTCTCATGCAATGATATAAAATGAAAACATAATTTCAAACAAGGATTCAGACAAAAACGTTTAATGGAATAATCTTAGTACAAGAATCTAAGAAAAGAACGGGTCAACCGAGACTAGTTTGGAAACCTATTACCATTTTTCGGTGTAGAATTACTTGCATGAAGCGAAGTGCAGTTGTTGTGTAGATTGCCATGTAGGCAAACTTGGCATCTCTTACATCTACTTATTTTTACAAGGTAATGGAGCTAGTATCGATCTGGGGTCCGCTGATCTACGCGGGCTGCTTCGCGGCCACCCTCTCCTCCGCCATCGCATCACTCGTGGGTGCCCCGCGCGTGCTGCAGGCCCTCGCCAAGGACAGACTCTACCCCGGCATCTTCGTGTTCAGTATCGGTTACGGCGCCAACAACGACCCTGTTAATGGATACTGTCTGGTCTTCGTATTATCTCTAGCCTGCATTATGATCGGTTAGTGTGCCTGTGATGTACGACCGTGTCAATGGATACTGTCTGGTCTTCGTGCTGTCTCTAGCCTGCATTATGATCGGTTAGTGTACCTGTGATGTACGACCCTGTCAATGGATACTGTCTGGTCTTCGTGCTGTCTCTAGCCTGCATTATGATCGGTTAGTGTACCTATGATGTACAACCCTGTCAATGGATACTGTCTCGTCTTCGTGCTGTCTCTAGCCTGCATTATGATCGGTTAGTGTACCTGTGATGTGTGTGTGTTTGTGCAATGGCACTATGATGGGTGGAAATGAGATAGAAATGGCACTAAGGCCGCAAAAAGGAAAAGAGAATATGAAATGACAGACTGAAATGAAAGGAAGAGATGAAAAAAGACGCTTCGTGCACAATGGTGTTGCGTAGTGTGTGCATTGAGTGTAGTTTTCTATTCGGGAAGGAGGTGAAGCGTATATAGTTGAGGGGTTCGTATTTACTGTACGACATCTTATTCTACTAGTTATGGTATATACTCTCTATGCTTGCAATTTGCGTGATGAAACTAAATTTATGTAGCGTGTTAGCCTTTCAAATGAATAGTCGGTATTTTTTTACAAACTCTTACTGTTTTACTCCCAAAGTAATAACCTGGTGAGTGCAACCACAGTAAAATTTTTACTAGATTACATAATCTGGAAATCGGCGAGCGAATTCTAGTATCAAATTATTGATTGATTTCGAATTATGGATTATTTATATGCTAATAAAATAACCTTCGGGTCTTTATCATATCAAACTTTCAGTACATGAATAAAAAAATTCATTTGCAGAGCCAAATATGAGATAATTCATGCATGATTCTTTATCATAGGTGACTTGAACGCGGTATCAACACTTCTCAGCAACTTCTTCCTGGCATCCTACTGCCTTATCAACTTTTCCTGCTTCCACGCGTCGCTCATCAAGAGCCCTGGCTGGAGGCCATCATTCAAGGTATCTACAGCCCTAACAAAATTTTGAGTCGCCCCAGCTTCTGGTAATCCAAATCAGAAGTTGCCGCGACTGTAAATTTTCACTGGGAAGGTGCCCTAGCTGTGTCTACTGCACCTTGTAATGGCTGTGATGGAGTCTCCTCTATATATCATATCCAACTGGGGGTCATATAAATTGCTCTTATTGAACATCATTTCGTGAGGCTTTTTATATGGCATCAAAAAATGTTGCAATGGCCTCTTACTGTTGAGCAAGCATTGACTGGTTTGTCCAGTTGGATATTCTGAAGAGTTTCCGCAAATTATTCCTTCTGCCTGCTTCATTGATTAATAACTTCGTAATTGGGCACGTTTATGCCGCAAAACTACTATAGGAAATCATTAAATTTTGAATATATCTCCCGTTTTTATTCGAATTACATCATCGTGTGTAGTCTGAGAATTCATATTTAAACGTACAGTGACCAACTGTGCCAACACCAACTGTGCCAATAACAACACCAACTGTGTCGGCCACTTAATGACATTATTATTATTATAATATTTTATTTAAACTCTTAGTGACATTTTGATGATTTCCACAGTATTACAACTTGTGGGTGAGTCTGTTCGGTGGCTTGTTGTGCCTGGTTGTGATGTTCCTCATCGACTACAGAACGGCACTTGTCACCTTCCTCGTCACGATCGGCCTATACTTGTTCGTCTCCTACAGGAAACCAGGCCAGTGAAACCTGACGCAGAGAGACGTTTCGGTGCTAAAATTATTTGGTACTATTATAAAATCTATCAACCCCTTCTTCATGAAGGCAAAACATTCTTTCGAAGACTTTAAGTGATTATCGGCGCAAACCTCATAAGCTGGCCACAGGTGTTTTAGCTATCATTATTATAAAATCAAACGTTTTCAGACATAAATTTTAAATGTTACAGGATGTCCACTTGAATTGTAACGACCTATTTTAATAATTTCGATAGATTGGTGTTGTTATCTCAAACGAAGGATATTATTCAAAAGTTCACAAATTTATTCCAAACAATGTCACCTCATAAGATTTGACAACATTAATAATTAATTGAAGAAATTAGTTTTCGTAACTTTTAACCGCCCGGCCAAGGAGGCTGGGCGTCGGTTAAGCACAACAGAATTGAAGCAGTGAGTTGCGTGTTCGAAACCGCAACAAGTTGTGAATGTTCTGCGATGTTAAGAATCGGCAACAGGCCTACGGCCTAATAAACGCTGAAACCGCTATTTTGTTATTATATTATTACTATCCTTTAGACGCGAACTGGGGATCTAGTACGCAGTCAGCCTCGTACGTGTCAGCCCTGAAGGCGACGCTGACGCTGCAGACCGTCGACGACCACATCAAGAACTACCGTCCCCAGGTCCTTGTCATGACAGGCAGACCCAGCAGTAGACCTCCTCTACTCGACTTTGCCAACCTTATCACCAAGAACCTCAGCATGCTGGTCTGCGGTGAAGTGTCCAAGGTGAGTAGACCCAGTGTGATGGTCTGCGGTGAAGTGTCCAAGGTGAGTAGACCCAGTGTGATGGTCTGCGGTAGACTTTGCCAACCTTATCACCAAGAACCTCAGCATGCTGGTCTGCGGTGAAGTGTCCAAGGTGAATAGACCCAGTGTGGTCTGCGGTGAAGTGTCCAAGGTGAATAGACCCAGTGTGATGGTCGCGGTGAAGTGTCCAAGGTGAGTAGGCCCATCCTATCAAAATTTTGAGTGGGTGGCGATTCTGAATTAGGAACCACCTAGGACTCGGACCGAACGTAAATCAGCTTCACTATATGTCCGCTTTTTGGTCTACATTCTGGTCCCCGAATCAGACAAATACAAGCGCCTGGTACTTATTCTGCCAAATCTTGTCCTACTCTCAGGAGACTATAAAGTCGGCAAGGAGGTTCTGACTAGTCGCTGATTGCGATCTGGTGGCCAACCAGACCCAGAATAACTCTAACGCGAACATAGCAGCTCTGGGACGGAGGCTGAAGCATACCCCGAATTTTGCTAGGGCAGTATATGATAGTCGGCTGTGACGCTTTCAAGTTGAACTACTTTGATTATTCATCAATTTACTAAACTCAGTGCAAGACAGGTTATCATTTCGTCATGTATATGAAATTCATATAGAGTTCACTCTTGATGAATAAAATTTAACTCCAGTCCAGAGGTAAATTTTTAATTGAGCGAGCGCATGACTTAGAATAACGCCGTTTGCCGATAAACTTCATTGATTTGTGGACATTTTAATACAGGATTTAGAATGGGCGAAGAGGTCAGCATATGCAAACAAGTGCAACGACTGGCTCATCGAGAAGAAGTACAAAGCTTTCTATAATCTCGTGGTGGCCAACTCTCTGGACGAAGGAGCCGCAAGCCTCTTCCAGGTACGAAGAAAGGACCATGTCTGCTCCAAATTATTACTTCTCTGTTTCTGAAAATTTACTCTTAATTGCTGTCGAAATACCTGGTACTTCTGTCTCCGACAATCCAACACTAATTGAAAATTATCAACTATTTTAAATGGAGAAATTATTTTCCCATTCTAAGTTTTTGGGGCAAAAATATAATATCAAACAATAATGTAAACAATGTTTATATCCATGGAAAAAATATTTGGCTTTCAATAAACTTACATGTATAATAAAATAAACTAATAATTACAGGTATATAATGTTTAAATCCATAGAAAAAATATGTGGCTTTCAATAAACTTACATGTATAATAAAATAAACTAATAATTACAGGTATATAATGTTCACATCTATAGAAAAATATGTTGCTTTCAATAAACTTGTATAATAAAAAAAACTTGATGCAGCTTGCCGGTTTGGGCAAACTGAAGCCCAACATCGTCCTTCTAGGCTTCAAGAGCGACTGGAACGTGTGCAGCAAAGATGAACTCTCTGCGTACCTCAACACTCTGCAGTGAGTTCTCAAAATAATGTAGTTTTACAATAAATAAAAGTACGTCAATCGCATCCTCCTATTGGGTTAAGGTTTAAACTCATTTGAAAAAGCAGTTGTAATAAAACCTATAATTTCTGTTACTATTGATGAATTTTGTAGATCGTACAGAATTTTGTAATTTTGGTGTCATCCCACCCATCGGTTCACACATTGCGTGGGCTAGCTGGATGTGATAGTTTTAACTACTCTCAATGTATCATTTATGTTCAATCATTTATGTTCTTCAAAAGTATATTTGACACCAGTCATAAGTGAAAATATATTGTGCTGTTACTTCCGAAAACAACTTTTAAAGCCAACTTTTAAAGAACATTTATGTTCTTCAAAAGTATATTTGACACCAGTTATTAGTGGAAATATATTGTGCTGTTCCCTCCGAAAAAAATTTTCAAAGCTAACTTCTGAATCGTTAATTTCCACAACATTAAAATATCAAAATTTTCTCCGGACAGTGCGGCGCTGACCATGCAGCTGAGTCTCGGCATCCTACGTCTGGCCAAAGGAACTGATTACTCCAATGTTATAGCTGAGGATTCATCCAACAGCCTTGACGAGGTTGCTGATCAAAATGCTCGAGAAGGTATGAGGCTTTACGTAGCTAACTTTGTGGAGCATTTAGCAAAATTTCCCTACATTTAGCAAAATTTCCATGCATTTAGCAAAATTAGCAAAGGTTTACGAAATCGGAAATTGAACAGCATTTCACGATCTGTGCATCACACGAAATGAGATGCAGAATTTTGAGACGAACAACGTACTGATATATTACAGTAAATTTGGGCACAACTTGGTTGTTAAGCCAAGTAATAAATGTTCAGGTATCTTAGAACGAATTGAAATAATGAGTTGTAAACCTTTCATTGCCCATATACACATGTATGTACATATAACAAATGAAAAAACTGCGTAAAAATTGAGATAGTAGTAATAAAGTTTGGTGATAAATATTGTTTTTCATCTTCTGTTGCTTTTTCGCTCCGCGTTAGCGAGTTAAAATTTATAATGGACGTGATTCCAAATTATCAATGTTCTATATGTCTCTGGTAAGCCAAGTAATCACAAGCTGTGATCGAGACAAACTAATCGAAGGCCGGGTAGGTCAGGTATCAAATGTTGCTGAAATCCAATTACAAGCTCATAAAGGCAACTATATCAGCGTCTATCTTATAGGGTCTACGTCATGAAAATGGAGCTCTGTTCTCAGCTAGATCAGCGTCTGCTCTAGAGTCCGCACACGGCCGGCCGTAGCTTATTGGCCCCGGCCAAGCGTTGGCTAGTTTGAGTTAGAGTAGACAACTTACGCTCCGGCCGAACAGAAAAAACACTCTAAAGCAGACAAAATAATTGAGTATGTACGATCTTGCTGTTTCTCTATTCATTCAAGTTGCATGAAAGTCTGCAAAATGTCCAAAGGACTAGCCCGCTGTGTTACGATGTAAACTAATGGTAACTAATAACAACAAATTAATTTGTTCAGAAATGTCTGATTTACCGATCAGTAATCAATTTTCAGGAAATTTTAATCAGTCCCTTTTATATATAAATTTATTTATCGCAAACTTTATTGGTAAAAGTGTTAAATTTATTTCCTTGTGATAACTGTTGGTGAACAATGTATTAAATTATTTGAATAATTCTGTACAGTGCACAATTGCAAATTAATATATAACAAAGATCAAATAAAAAAGTAAGTTTGGTATCTCATTTGAAAATGTAGTTGCAATGAAAAAACTCAGTGGAGAAATCCCATTGAATCCAAATCATCGTCTGCAGGTAGGCGGTGATCGTCGTCATCACTTAGTTGAAATTATCTGTAAATTTTTGCTGAGTCTAAGTTATTCAGTTATTGTGGCTGAAAATCGTTTTATATTAGACATAATTTGCTATATTTTGAGTTGAAACAGAATAAAATAGAAGGGTCTGGTAAACAAGACGATATTTTTTAGTATGATGTCGAAGATAGGCATGAGATCAATTATATTTTATGATACCTTAATGAACGTTCCCCGGCCTGCTGTTTTTCGAAGTATTTCATTTGTGCGCGTAATTAAGTTCCGTTTCATAAAGCGAGTAAGTACCGCAGTGTGTTCAGGTCATTGGTAAAAGTAATATTTTGAAAGCTAAGAAAAAACGAAAAAATTAATCTCTTCTCCAAATGAGATAACGTTTCGGAGTCCAGCTTCATCTTCAGTTCAAAATCCAAGATCACAATCTTGGCATATTGGGAAAATTTCATGTGCAGAGTCACTTCATAGTCTAGAATTGTAGGTTTATATCACCGAAGCAATTGTCCAAGATTGCAGCTGTCATGTGAATAATTTTATTGAAATCATGAGCGTGTAGATGCACCCGCATCTGAACAATTTGATTTTTTTAGTTAGATTTTTTAATAGTTTTTGCGCTTATACCTACACATATCTGGGTTAATGTTTGATAAAAGCCAGCGACGCAAGTCGCAAGGAATTCGAGGCGTTGATAGAGCAATTCAAGACCACCGCCAGCAATGCTGACGACGGTGAGTAAGCAGATTTTATATGAGTGAGTGATTGGTGAAAGTAATTTATTTTATTTTTTTTCAAATTTTGAAGCCTTTACCATAGAGGTAACTTTGTCCTATTAAACTCCTTTCGCAGTATTAATTCTGCGAGATACAATTTTTTGCAAAGCAAACTTACGATTTACATGAATACGTACTTATTTATTATTATAAATTTCATTGTTAACATCAAAGCTTTGAAGGGATTCAAGTCATAAAACACAATAAATGGTTTAGCATGTATTCACTTTTTCAAGGATGAGTATTAAAAATTATTCAAGTTCACTTCAATTTTTTTTAATTTTCAAATTTAATTTTATTTTATAATTTTGTTTTAAATTTCCGATATTCATATCATAATTATTACCGCTGTAAGACATAGTTCAACCAATTTGTGTCAATGGATATTTTTTCGGCACGCATGAACAATGATGCTAATAATACAGCATATGAAAATGGTATATTTACTCCATTATCTCATCAACGTCAGTGTCACTCAAAAGTTGATCGTCACTCCACTTACGCAATCTTTGAATCGGCGCAAAGTTACGTGCTCGTAACGTACCGCAAAATGTTTTGAACGTACCATTATTTAAGTTACGAGCACTTAGCGGACTTACGCTGCACTTAAGCCGCTACGAGCACTTAGCAATGTTTTGAAAGTACCTGCGCTGGATTCTTAACTTGTCCTCCAGGCGTGTCCATCACAGCGGAGGAGTTGGCCAGTCAGAAGGACAAGATCAACAGACACATCAGGTTGAGGGAGCTGCTCAAAGAGAACTCGAGGGCGGCTAATCTCATCATAATGTGAGTAATAAAATTACTCATTTAAGTGACAACCTTATCATAATGTGTGTCATAAAATGACTCATGTAAATGACAACTCGTCATAATGTGAGTTGTAAAATGACTCATGTAAATGACAACCTTATCATAATGTGAGTCATAAAATGGGTCATGTAAATGACAACCTTATCATAATGTGAGTCATAAAATGGGTCATGTAAATCACAACCTCATCATAATGTGAGTCATCAAATGATTCATGCAAATGATAGTCTCATCATAATGTGAGTCATAAGGTCATAAAATGACTCATGTAAATGACAACCTCATCATAATGTGAGTCATAAAATGACTCATGTAAATGACAACCTCATCATAATGTGAGCCATAAAATGACTCGTGTAAATGACAACTTCATCATAATGTGAGTTATAAAATGACTCATGTAAATGACAACCTCATCATAATGTGAGTTATAAAATGACTCGTGTAAATGACAACTTCATCATAATGTGAGTCATAAAATGACTCATGTAAATGACAACCTCATCATAATGTGAGTTATAAAATGACTCGTGTGAATGATAGTCTCATCATAATGTGAGTCATAAAATGACTCATGTAAATGACAACCTCATCATAATGTGAATCATAAAATGACTCATGTAAATGACAACCTCATCATAATGTGGGTTATAAAATGACTCATGTAAATGACAACCTCATCATAATGTGAGTTTTAAAATGACTCATGTAAATGATGGTCTCATCATAATATGGGTCATAAAATGACTCATGTAAATGACAACCTCATCATAATGTGGGTTATAAAATGACTCATGTAAATGACAACCTCATCATAATGTGAATCATAAAATGACTCATGTAAATGACAACCTCATCATAATGTGGGTTATAAAATGACTCATGTAAATGACAACCTCATCATAATGTGAGTTTTAAAATGACTCATGTAAATGATGGTCTCATCATAATATGGGTCATAAAATGACTCATGTAAATGACAACCTCATCATAATGTGGGCCATAAAATAACTCATGTCATGTAGAAATATTATTCAATTTTCCAATGGTAATTTTCGCCCTTTCAGACAAGTAAATCAAACTCAGTGGGGCATCCATCATTAAATACACCACAAATTTCTTCACGCACGTATTTTTTCTGCCGCCGAAGTGTAATAATTTAACATTTGTTTAAAATCTTAGATACTGATTATCTTACATAAACAATTATTAAACTTATCTCATAAGCAACTGAGAGAACCATGACCCAATCAATATAAAACATTTACGGTAAAAATTTACTAGTTTTAGTTCAAATTCAAATAAATAAATAATTTAAAATATAATAAATTAAATATTAAATAATAATAATAATTATTAATAATTAAGAATAACAATTAATTATTAATAATAAATATTAAATAATAATTAAATATTAAATATTAAATAAATAATTTAGCACAAATTCAAATTTAAATTAATAAAGTTAAAAATAATTTTATTTAATTCGGGTCCCCACAGGACACTACCCATGCCCCGCAAAGGCCACGTGTCAGCGTCACTCTACATGGCGTGGCTGGAGTACATCAGCAGAGACATGCCACCCTTCCTCTTCATCAGGGGCAACCAGCAGTCCGTGCTTACATTCTACATGATCTTGTCTATGATTGGTGGATTTTGCTTGAAAGGCCGTCAATGATTGGCTGATGAACTTACGATCTCTTAACTTTTTTGAAAGTATAGGCCCTGGTCCATCGTTCGTTCTCCTTAAAGTGCATTAATCTGCGATGATGGGATTGCTTTAAATAGTTCAATGAAGATTTTGGATGGTCTAATTGTTCTTCTTTATTGAATATTCTGAAATTTCGTTCATTGAGTTTAGTTTACCATAAACATTTTAAAGTGAAATATGTAAAGAATATTCTACATAAATTTAATGGAGTGCTTGATTTGTTATGTGTGGTATCTTTATAATTAGCATTAAGATGGAGCTTCAAAGAGTAAAAAAATTATCTGTGAAATCAATTTGTTGCTGCTTGTTTTGCTTAACCGAACCAAAACTTATTAATTTTAATAAATATTTTATAAGAGAATTTAATAATTTAAGTTGGATTTGAATAAGCGTTTGATTTTTACGGTGTTGTTGTTGAATATTTTCGCTGTTGATTGTTTCACTTTCGCGATGTTGCAACCTCACGGAATTTGTCTTTCTTTGACGCTGTAAATTTAATTTTTTCTACAGCAATTTTTTGTCAAGAATATCTTGGGTGAGTAACTGATTTAATGAATAATTGTGGAGGGGAGATCTGAAAAACAAACTAAATTGGAACCAATTATGTTGACTACTTGTCGTAAACGCATGACACCGAGGCCATCGCGCTGACCTACCGGGTTCATTTTTTGAAGAAGTTAATTTACCTCTAAAAACTCCAGTGATTTTCATAGGAATAAGAATACAGCAGAAATGGAACCGGTGTTTAAACCTCTTACGTATGATTGTATGAATTAGTAGCCAACCTCAATGGGCTTTCAGTTATGGTATATTTACGATGGAATCCATACACTTACCTCATAAATCAAAGAGCTTATGGGATTTCGTGTTCTTAGGGCCGTTGGTCCGAATGCCCTCATCTACAGGGCTCTCGCTACTTTCCTGCGGGTCTCAGTGGTGGGGCATGGTTCTCATGTTGGTTACTGGCATTTTTTCCTTATCTTTGATCTCTGGCTGCTCACATGTTAATACTTCGTCTCTGTGAGATGGTTACGTCTGCTCTAAGATGACCTTCCCTTAATGCTTCTCATTGTGTGATTTTTGACATAAATAATTTTATTGGTTGAGAACTCTCATATATATGGTTTCTTATGCGACTTTGCGTTCATAAAATATAGCTAACATGCAGTGTATCTCTTATTTATATAACGACTCTAATATTGGTGCTTTCTTATAATGGACATCTGATAAAAAACTGCTAAGAAAATTTCAGCCATTTTTCTTGCATTTTGTAAAAATAAATCATAAACCATATCACACATGTTTCAGTATCTTTTCTTCCCTTGCAGTCACACAAGTACAATGGTAAACTCACGTTGTATTTTTCTAGTAAGACAATTAAAAATGAATTAAGCAATATTCATCCACTATATTCATCCGTGTCTTCACCATAGTGAAGACACGTGCTTTAGTTCGGATTAAGACTACTTACCTTATACCCTGCTATGATGTCATCAGGAATGCAAGTTGTCATTATCATGTTACTAAACCCAGATTACTGTGACGTGGGAAACGGATTCATCTCTTCCTAATCTTAATTAGGCTATTTTGTTTCTGTAAGTTTGAGTATTGTAGAATTGTTCTTAGATACAAATAATTCATATTAATGGAAAAATATGTCTTCGCTTCTTGCTGTTTGTGAACATATGTAAAAAAATGACAAACAGGACGCGGTTTCATGTCCCATATTACGACACCAATTCCTAATTGACCCTAATTACCCTACTACATCACTCGTGCTGCCTGACGAGTCCGAGTGAGAAACATTTCTTCCAACAAGTCCAACGAATTCCTACCAAATATGGTCATTGCATGATGGGGAGGTAATACCATACTATACTCAAGATGGCGTACCCAAGATGGCATACCCAAAATGGCATACACAAAATGGCATACCCAAGATGACCTAACCATGATGACCTACCCAAGATGACCTACCCAAGATGACCTACTCAAGATGACTTACCCAAGATGACCTTCCCAAGATGGCCTACTCAAGATGACCTACCCAAGATGACCTACCCAAGATGACCTACCCAAGATGACCTACCCAAGATGAGTTACCCAAGATGACCTACCCAAGATGACTTACCCAAGATGACCTTCCCAAGATGGCCTACTCAAGATGACCTACCCAAGATGACCTAATCAAGATGACCTGCCCAAGATGACCTACCCAAGNACCACATACGCTCGAAAAATTGGTTAAGTCAATTATCATCCTGTCTACACAAATATACGTATACACGCCACTCTATGAGCTGGAGATGACTTGGTTCGCTCCAATATCAAAGGCTGACCAGGCTATCATGAAGCAGCTTGACAAGCCGCTACTTTAGGTTATTTTACGCAGATTCGGACCTGTCTCTTATACACATCTAGATGTGTATAAGAGACAGGTGCGGCGCTGACCATGCAGCTGAGTCTCGGCATCCTACGTCTGGCCAAAGGAACTGATTACTCCAATGTTATAGCTGAGGATTCATCCAACAGCCTTGACGAGGTTGCTGATCAAAATGCTCGAGAAGGTATGAAGCTTTACGTAGGGAAACATTGTTGAGGATTTACATGCATTCATCAAAATAAACGAAATTAAGTTTGATGAAATCGGAAATTGAATTGCATTTTGTGATCCGTTCTTTATAAGAAAAATAAGATGCAAATTTTAAGAACGAAAAACGTACCGATATATTAAACTAAATTTGGGCACAGGTTGTGGTTCAACCGAGCAATAAATGTTCCGGTATCTTGGAACGAATTGAAACAAGGAGTCGTAAACCGTTCACTTCTCATATATACACGCATATGTAACAAATTATAAAAAACTGCGCGATAATTGAAATAGGAGTGAAAAAGTTGATGATATATATTGTTTTTATTTTTTATATATTGTCAACGAGTTAAAATTTGACCAAATTATCAAATGTTCTATAGGTCTCTGGCTTACCAGAGACCTATAGAATACCATGAATAATCAGCGACGAGTTAGTAGGATAATTATATAGTCCCTTTTAGATAGCACTTTATTTATCGCAAACTCTATTATTAAAAGTGTTAGATTTATTCCCTAGTGATAATTGTCGGTGAATAAAGTGTGGACTGATTTGGATAATGCAGAAGATATGCATGCCTTCAATTATATTTTAATGATACCTGAATGAACGCTCCCATGCTGTGCTTCGAAATATTTCATTTGTGCGAGTAATAAAGCTCCGTTTCACGAAGCGAGTAACGATCGCAGTGTTTTCAGGTCATTGGTAAAAGTAATATTTTGAAAGCTAAGAAAAAACTAAATAATAAATATCTTCTTCATAAGATATAACGTTTCGGAGTCCAGCTTCATCTTCAGTTCAAAATCCTAGAACACAGTCTTGGAGTTTTTCCAGATAAATTTCAACATAAGTAACATACATAACACATATATGACCAACTACCTTTCCTATATGACAAAACTCTACTGCGATGCTTGGCATTTTGGAAAAATTTCTTGTGCTGAATCACTTCACAGGCCAGAAGCCTTATCACCGAAGCGATTGTTCAAGATTGCAGCTGTCATGTGTTTGTGTATAATTTTATAGCAATCATGAGCGTGTAGATGCAATGGCATCTGAAAAAGTCAGCGCTAAATAATTGAAAGTGTGTTTGATTTTTAGATCGCTTTTACGCTCCTACACACAAATGACTGGGTTAATGTCTGATTCGTTTTGATTAATAAAAGACTGATATTTTGTTAACGAGATTTCTTTTTAGCAAAAGATATTTATCATTGGTAAACAAATACGCTTTGCTATTTTTCGTACAAATCTCTAATGAATTTAGTAAATAATTCCAAAATCTTAGATATTTTAAATTTATTTCTTAAATTTAGGAGGCATTTGTCGAGTATTATTTATATACTTTCGTTCTAAATAGATTGTCGATTCAATTACAGCAAGTTCTGACTTTAAAAAACTAGCTCAAATATGAATTAATAAGTTTTGAACTTATTTTTTATAAATGATCTCACAGATGGCATATCCAAAGGCGGGTCCAAAAAGCGGAAGTTCTCCTTTTCTGACGCTTACACCGGCCCAGGGGGAGTCAAGCTACCCAGAGACGTATTGGACGGCATCACCACATTCAAGCGCAAGCAAGACAAAGTTAGTGCAAAAAATTCCTACAAATTATGCTGGATGGCATCACCATACTCGATCAAAATTTATTTTTTTGTGCAAAATACTTAAGTTCTAACGGAGGTGAAAGGATGGTTAACCTTCCAAGTTGCACATTTCATGTGTTCCTCATGATTAAAGTTTCAGCAACTCTTTTGACTACGGAACATCCATCAATAACAATAATCTCTATTTCTATTAATTAACCAATCACTAACATATAAGATGTTAGCACCTTGTGGTATATGATCATGGAAAGATTGAATGGTCAAATGATAAGATAGAATAAAATCACGTTTTTCACTATCAAAAAAGCCAAGCTTGACTTATTATGATAATACATGTTTGAAGATCGATGGTCAAGGGTTTGCACTTCATAGCAACTTCGATGCGTTCTAGTTGACATGATACGACAGCCTGCTTCCAAAACAAAATTGGATCATGCTGGCTGTCCCTATACCTTGCTTCTGGGGTGCAAGTGCAACTATATTTGTGGTCTTCAAATCTTCAAAACCCTTTACCTTTCTTCCGGGGCACCACTGACGTGTTCGTTGTTCTAAAAACCCTTTACCTTGCCTCCAGGGCACCGATGATGTGTGTTGCTTGTTATCAAGACGCTTTATATACTCTTCTTCTTGGACACAATTAACGTCTGCTCGTAGTTATAAAAACTCTTTACCCTGCCTCCAGGGCACCATTGATGTGTTTTGCTTGTCATCAAAACTATTAACTCTTCTTCTTGGGAACCATTGACGCGTGTTCGTTGTTCTAAAAACCCTTTACCCTGCCTCCAGGACACCATCGATGTGTATTGCTCGCCAGCAAAACTCTTATAACTCTACTTCTTGGGAACCATTGACGTATGTTCGTTGTCAAAAAACCTTCCAGGGCACCATTGATGTGTTCGCTTGTCATTAGAACCATTTACTCTTCTTCTTGTGAACAATTGATGCGTGTTCGTTGTTCTAAAAACCCTTTACCTTGCCTCGAGGGCACTATTGATGTGTGTTCGTTGCACTAAAAGCCCTTTACCATGCCTCCATGGCACCATCGACGTGTGTTGCTTGAAAATAAAACCCTTTACCTTACATCCAGGGCACCATAGATGTGTGGTGGCTGTATGACGATGGGGGCCTGACACTCCTACTCCCCAACATCCTAATTACTCGCGCCAAGTGGAGCAGCTGCAAACTACGCATCTTCGCCCTCGCCAACCGCCGCGACGAGCTCGACATGGAGCAGCGCAGCATGGCCAATCTCCTCCACAAGTTCAGGATCGACTACAGTGACGTCATCGTCATCCCGGACGCCATGAGGAAAGCCAGCGACGCAAGTCGCAAGGAATTCGAGGCGTTGATAGAAAAATTCAAGACCTCCGCCAGCAATGCTGACGACGGTGAGTAAGCAGATTTCAAATGAGAAAGTTATTAATAAATTTTATTTATATAATTTTTTCAAGTTTTGAAGCCGTTTTAAGAAAAGGAAATTGGTCCTATTAAATTATTTACGAATATGGCGAATTCTGCGAAAAATGTACGGATTCTGCAAAAAAAAATTTTTTCTCAAAGCAAACTTACAATTTATGTGAATGATCAATGCTTATTATAATTTCCTTTGCCTCCAGCGAAGCTAAGAAATGATTCAAGCCAAAAACCACGGTCAATGGTTTAGTATGTATTCACTTTTCCAGGGATGGCTATTTAAAATTATTTCAATTGTATTTAATTTTCATTTTAAAAATTAATTAATTAATAATTTTAATTTAATTTAATTTAAATTTTTATTTTAAAATTATCTAAATATCAAGAAATGATTACAGTATAAAATAAAGTTCAACTGTTTAACCAACTTGTGTCGATAGATATTTTTTTGGCATGCTTGAACAATGATGATAATGATATTGCATATGAAGATGGTATATTTACTCAATTATCTAATTAACGTCAGGATTCTTAACTTGTCCTCCAGGTGTGTCCATCACAGCGGAGGAGCTGGCCAGTCAGAAGGACAAGATCAACAGACACATCAGGTTGAGGGAGCTGCTGAAGGAGAACTCGAGAGCGGCCAACCTCATCATAATGTGAGTCATAAAATGACTTATAAAAATGATAGTCTCATCATAATGTGAGTTATGATGACTCATGTGAGATAAATGACTCATGTGAGATGATATATATATATATTTGTAGATAGTCATAGATATATTTGAAAATGACTTTAGAAATATGTGAGATAAATGACTCGTGTAAATGACAACCTCATCATAATGTGAGTTATAAAATGGGTCATGTAAATGACAACTTCATCATAATGTGAGTTATAAAATGGGTCATGTAAATGACAACTTCATCATAATGTGAGTCATAAAATGGATGACAACTTCATCATAATGTGAGTTATAAAATGGCTCATGTAAATTACAACCTTATCATAATGTGAGTCATAAAATGGGTCATGTAAATGACAACCTTATCATAATGTGAGTCATAAAATGACTCATGCAAGCGACAACTTCATCATAATTTGAGTTATATGGTCTGGAGCAGCATTGCCAGAATGCTCAAAAAACGGCCAAGTCCGCGAACAAAAAAGGCCTACCTCCTACCATAAATTTTAGCCAAAAAATAAATTTGTCCGGTAAAACAGACCGCCTGGCAACCCTGGTCCGGAGACAAGGCTTAATAATTAAACACTCAAAGATATGATCGAGAGAGACCTGTCCAAATATCGATGCACATCTGCCTTGATGTGAGTCGCCCTGTCCCAGTGTGGACTGGAAAATGACGTATCGGTGTTACGAGCAGGAAGTGTGTTACTATTGGACAGTGCGACACATTTATTTCTCAGAATGTTACCTCATCCTCATGCGATTCATGGTTCGGAGACGAGACTTCATAATAATAACCATGAATATGAGTTCAACGTCGATCGTATGCTATACTGACGGCAATCTTGAGTTTAATCAACCATCGTTACTCCAACAACAATGTTTAGTTTATCTATGAGCATTAGATCTAACGATTATGATGGTTAGTTTAGATTAGATGAAATCTTTAGTTTACCACTATTGTCAAAAAATTTACAATACTCGTTAACTCATAGTTTATCCTTACTTATAGCTGTATATATACGCTAGCAACAATTGAATTCAGTTCGACTAATGCATGAACCGAGTTTAGTTGTCTTCGTTCCAAGTTTTAAAGCAGATTAGTATTTACAAGGCATACTTATAAAATCTCACCATATTTGTCAAAGGAACATGACGAATTTATAATGAGCAAAAAGAAGACTAGAATGACAGTAATTTTATGCTAGATTCCCGAAAGAGTACTTGTAGGGAATGAAAATTATATGTTTCTTTCGGTCAAGATATGGTATTCAATTTTTTCATGAATAGTAATTCTCGTTCATTCAGACAAGTAAATCAAACTCAGTGGGGCATCCATCATTAAATACACAACAAATTTCTTTACGCACGTATTTTTCTGCCCCCATACGTGTAGTACTGTAGTGTAATAATTTGACATTTGTTTGCAATCGTAGACTTGGATTATTCAAAATGAATCAATATTAAACTTCTCTCCTGATCAACTAAGAGAACCATGACCCAATCAATAAGAAGCATTTACGGTAAAGAAATGAATTAGTTAATTCCAATTGATGATTTTAATTAATTCGGGTTGCCACAGGACACTACCCATGCCGCGCAAAGGCCACGTGTCGGCGGCACTCTACATGGCGTGGCTGGAGTACATCAGCAGAGACATGCCACCCTTCCTCTTCATCAGGGGCAACCAGCAGTCCGTGCTTACATTCTACATGTAGATCACATTCTACATGTAGATCACATTCTACATGTAGATAAGATTCTACGCATAGATCACATTCTACATGTAGATCACATTCTACTTGTAGATCACATTCTNCTCGCGAAATTTGTCCTTCTCTTGACGCAGTAAATTTAATATTCTCTACAGTGAGCTTGAGTTTGTGAAGAATATCTTGGGTTAGAAATTGAGAATGAATAATTGTGGAGGCGGGATCTGTAACTAATTTAATTGGAACCAATTATGTTGACTAATCGCAATGTACTCATTACACCGGGGTTCATTTTTATGAAGAAGTTAATTTACCTCTATAAACTTCAGTGATTTTCATGAGAATAAGGATACAGCAGAAATGAAACCGGTGTTTAAACATTTTAGGTGTGAGCTAGTAGTTAACCTCAATGCGCTGTCAGTCATGATATACATATTTACGAGGTAATTCATACACTAATATTATTCGCAGGTAAAGGATATGAGCAATAAATTTTCTTCGCCGTTGTCGTCCAAGTTATTAATCAAAGAGCCCATGGGGCTACGAGTTCTTAAAGGGCCGTTGGTCCGAACGCCCTCATTTACTATTTTGGGGCATCTACATCTAATACTTTGGGGGTATCTACATCTAATACTTTGGGGGCATTTACATCTACTAATGTCCACATCTACTCGCTATTTTCCTGCGGGTCTCAGTGGTGGGGTTTGGTTCTCATGTTGGTTACTGGCATTTTTTCCTTATCTTTGATCTTTTGTTGTTTACATGTCAATACTTCGTCTCTGTGAGATGGTTACGTCTGCTCTAAGATGACCTTCCCTTAATGCTTCTCATTGTGTGATTTTTGACATAAATAATTTTATTGGTTGAGAACTCTCATATATATGGTTTCTTATGCGACTTTGCGTTCATAAAATATAGCTAACATGCAGTGTATCTCTTATTTAAATAAGGACTCTAATCCTTTCTAATAATGGACATCTTGTAAAAAACTGCTAAGAAAAATTCAGCCATTTGCTTGCCTTCTCTATAAATAAATCATAAACCATATCACACATGTTTCAGTATCTTTTCTTCCCTTACAGTTACATAAGTAAAATAGTAACCTCGCAATGTATTATTCTAGTAAGTCATTTAAAGTATGAAATAATCAATATTCATCCACTTTCCACCATCGTCAAAAAATAAATATCATAGTGTTGACGAGTGCTATAGTTTAGATATTGACTACTTCCCTCCCACCTGCCACGATGTCATCAGGTGTGCAAGTTATCATTATATTGTTACTAAACCCAAGTTATTCTGTTTCGCATGTCAATAATATCATTCTTGCTCCTTTAAAATAACCGATCGTTCGAACGCTTTTTATGCATTTGGGGTCCAAGTGTGACTTCGGAACAGGATTCATCACTTCCCAATATTGATTAAGCTATTTAGTTTCCGTAAGTTTGAGTATTATACACAAGTATTTTGTGAAGAATTCTAATTACATTCACATCATTTATATTACTAAAGAAATATATCTCCGCTTCTTGCTGTTTGTGATCATGTAAAAGTGTTCAAAAGGGCGCAGTTTCATGGCTCATAATATGTCACCAATTCCTAATTGTCCCTATGTACCCTACTACTGTACTCCTGCTGCCTCTTGAGTCCGAGTAAGAAAGATTTCATTCAACAAGTGCAACGAATACCTATCAAATATGGTCATTGCATGATGACCTACTCAAGATGGCATACCCAAGATGGCATGTCCAAAATGACATACCCAAGATGACACACTCAAGATAGCATACCCAAGATGACATACCCAAGATGGTAGGGTCCAAAATTACATACTCAAGTTGGCATACCCAAGATGACATACCCAAGATGGCATGTCCAAAATGACATATCAAAGGTGACAAACCCAAGATGAGATACCCAAGATGGCATGTCCAAAATGACATATCAAAGGTGACAAACCCAAGACGAGATACCCAAGATGACATTCTAAAGATGACACATCCAAGATGACACACTTAAGATGATATGTCCAAAATGACCTACCAAAGTTGATATGTTCAAAACGACATACTAAAGATGAAATTTCCAAGGTGACATATCCAAGATTAAATAATCAAGATTACATACCAAAAATGACATACCTAAGCTGGCAAACCATACATGACGTATCAAAGATTGCATATAACCTCTGAAAGATAACTCCATCTACAAGCCTATTGACCAGTGAGCCAGCATAATTTTGCTTACCAGGTCAGGATCTTCCACAGAATGCCACTTGTGAAGAGAATAGCATGATTTTTATCGGCTAAATGAAAATTTTTATATGATTAACTGTCTGAAGAAACTGGAACGTACAGTGAAATTTATAACACTAAGACAGAGGGTAATGAGGTGGATTAAAGTCCCACTCGCAGTTATAATACACATGGTAATGATGAGAGAAAAAATGCATTTGATCATTTTCCCGAACAAGACCTGTGAACACATGATTTGCTTATTCACCTCTGCTAGGAAAAAAATCATTCGTCACTGCCTGAGGTATTGGATCTGCCTAACACGATTAATATATACGTTGAAAAAATTGTTTGAGCGTATTCGGAATTTCAGTAGTCTTACATGATTTTTCTTGCTTCGTACTCTGGATTAGATTCCTTACGATTCGTTGCATACGTTTATTTAATATATATATATATAAACAGTTGTATATTCATGTGTAAATATTCAATAAGAATGCCAGAAGCGGAAATTCGTCGTGCCTCGGTTGTACTTTCTCGATTTTTTAGTCCAAGCCTGGCTGCTTGCATAGATATTTAAATTATACCGTGTACTCGACCCTATTATCCTACCCACTCATATTGTGCCAAGCTAGTGTGAGGGCATGATTGCAATGGAACCATTTGTTACGTGTCAGGCAATTTCTCATTCTTCTTCAAGCTTGCTTTTAAGCGATCTCGCTTAGGTATTTTTCAAGCCGTGTGATTCCACCAAAGCAAAAATTTTCATAATTAAAATATTAGATAGAGTAATCGCAACTCTATTAGCAAGGAAGTTGAACTCGTATAAGCATTAAAGTATTTGGTTCATACAAAGAAAACTGAGTGCACGAGTGCGCCATCGGCGTGCACCATCAGCCGACCCTGATGGACTCGCGGGTGCATGTGCAATGACATCACGGCTGCTAAGCGACATCAAATATTTATTTAATTGCAGGTAAATATCATGTGTGATCCATTCATGATGATATATATTTGTTTGATATATATAGTCATGTTATAAAATTTTCTGTTGTGAAATTTAGGTCTCTGTTATGAAATTAATTTTTATACTGAACAGCCTAGCGTTACGTGTTTTTTAATCATGGAATTTAAATCATACGCCACATATTTTTCAGAGAGCGGTTGGTTGGAGCTAGCGCACCAAGATTGGAGCAGTGATCTGCGGGTTCGAGTTCCAGTAATCTCCAAAAATTCTGCGACATCGCTTGTTGCGTTGGTCCATTCGAATCTTGAATTCCCCGTTTTTCGGTCACCTAATGGGTCAAGATACTGGTATATGGAGTCCTCTGGATGGCTGAAACCGTCGGATTGGGTAAGTCTCACCATAATGACGATACCTAACTATTTTCATTCTTCATACTCCGATGTATTTTTAAAATTTTCATTTTTGACTGCTGCCATTTTAGTATATATTATGTTTATTCTAGAGACTGTCTTAAATTGTTCCATTCTCTTGTCTAATTATGAAAAGGTAATTAGATTTTTCCTCATTTGTCCCTTAAACTCGTACATTAGTGAAATACATTTAGAAATATCGTCGGTGCCTTGATTTTTGATTTTTTGATTTCTTTGTACCTTTAATTTGTACCTTTCCTTGCACACTGATACAAATTCTCTGTGAAGAACACTATCATGCTATATTATCTGTGTGCCTGTGGTATGTGATATCTGCATGTGATATTTCATGTGATCTCTGCATGTAAAAGAGATGAAAAAGTATCTGTGTGCCTGTGGTATGTGATATCTGCATGTGATATTTCATGTGATCTCTGCATGTAAAAGAGATGAAAAAGTAACGTATAACATTTTTCATTCTTACCCTAACAAAATTTAGAGTCGCCCCAGCTTCTGGTAATCCAAATCAGATGCTGACGCGTCTGTAAATTTTCACTGGGTACTTAAAGGACATCATCCTTTTAGTCAGCGAATCGATTCGATTCAGCCAGCCTCGAAATCAAAGAGAATGCCGCCGACCTCAATTTTAAACAGATTCAGCCAACCTCAAAGTCTTAACAAATTTAGTCAGACACATTCTAAACTGATCCAGCCAGCCACGAAGTGTAAACCGACTACATCGTGGATAGAATATTCCAAATAAATACCCTATCGATATTTAGGGGTTGTCCGCTTTTTAATTCTGGACGCCTCATTTGAGCGTAAATTGGCGGCTCTATATGACCGCTATACGCTCTGGTTGTACGAGCAAAATAAGCGTCCCATTAGAATTCGGTCTATTCTCTGACAGCCGTAGTGCGAATGCGAGGTGCGCTTATTTGGTACCTGATACCTTCGGGACGGACACGGCCGAATCTTAAAAGTGTGCTAAAAAATGCTACTCCCTTCCGTCCTTATACTGAGGTGGAGAGAGGGGGCGTTTCATTACATACATTGGAAAAAAGGTAACACTGCCATTTGCATTATCCGATTCTACCCTTACATTCTACCACATTCACCAGTACCAAAAATTTTTCTCTAATCCGGGTAATTCTGTCACATAACCCAGTGTCAAGCGTTCTTTCATATAATACCAGCACCATGCATTCTCTTCCATTCACCATTACAAAACACTCTACCATTATCAATAGTAGAATCAATTATAAGTCCTCAATGTTCTCCCACAACATTCACAAATAACAGCCTAGTGGGTCTATAAGGGTTAGTTTTAAGGCATGGACTTGATTTGTATTGGCCATTTCAACATGGTACAGTTTAAGTGTGGTAGCTACTCTGACGGCAAAACCGGACGTTCATCTGTTAATTGTTCTGCCAATTAACAGCTTGCACAGCTATTAGTGAGTTATTATGAGTTATTTTATAACTACTAGTTATTTATGTTATGATAAGGATGTGATATTACCTCAAAGAGTTACAGGCATTGATTTGTTTGCTGTCACGTACTCAGCAGTGTCTCTCAGCAGTCTCTGGTTTATATAAATAGGATAGTTAGAAATAAAGGCATATTTCTGTCAAAACAATTCTTGTCGTACACGTAATGAAATTAATAACTAAATACCACATACGCTCGAAAAATTGGTTAAGTCAATTATCATCCTGTCTACACAAATATACGTATACACGCCACTCTATGAGCTGGAGATGACTTGGTTCGCTCCAATATCAAAGGCTGACCAGGCTATCATGAAGCAGCTTGACAAGCCGCTACTTTAGGTTATTTTACGCAGATTCGGACCATTGGGCAATCGATTCCCACAAAAGGCTCCTAAATAACAGTCGAATACAGTAAGGTGGCCGGCCGATCAATGCCTGATTCCCAGTGAAAATTTACAGACGCGGCAGCTTCTGATTTGGATTACCAGAAGCTGGGGCGACTCTAAATTTTTTAGGGTTCACCTATAAAGCGAGAGTTGCAACCGTTAGTCGTCCGTAAGTCGACTCTAAAATTTGACTGGTTAATTCCTCAATATCAATGGTTAAGAAGCAGTCAAGCAATGCCACAAACTGGCACGCTCTCGTCTAGTACGTGTTCGTCCAATAGAAACTTGAGATCCGCGTTGATTGTACTCTTGAATTCTTTGTTTTGGGATTTGCATAGTTATTCACGCACATTGAATTGCAGACCTTGCTCTTCTGTCCTTCACATAGTGAATATCAAATAGCCAAATCAGGCCATTTTTATGCAGCAATGCTGGATTCTCGAATTTTGCATGCTAGCTTCCTGTCCGCTCTTTGTGTGATTGGTTTAATTAATTAATTAAATTTAAAATTTAATTTAATTTAATATTAAATTTAATTTTAAGTTTTCGCAGGCAAGAGCCAATATTGAGTTGGTAAAATTTCTTCTAGAATCGTAAACGTTACTGCCTCCAATGCACAAAACTGCATTAATTTAAGCATTCATATTTTCAATGATTTTTTAAATGTTTCTTTCTGGTCATAAAGTTGGAAACGAAATAATTTTATTTTTGAAAATTACGATCAGGAGATGTTGCATCTATTTCGCTGAATCTCTTAAGTTTCGAACAGGCATTTCAGGTAGAAGGATATATCCTACACGCTTGCTCTCTGCGGTCTGATATTTCTAAACTTGATTAGCATCATTTATTACGTCATTTTTCATTTTTTACTTGAATCACTCAAAATATTTGTCCGAATATTCTGATATCACTCCAAAATTTCATTTCTTACCTCTCAATCTATCAATGATTCCTGCCGGCACTAATGATATGTATGCATAAATAGTATTATACTTTAGTCTGCATGAAGATGAAAATAAAACTTTTTCAAGTTGAGCGAATACAAAAATGTCAGCTATAATATTAGGTTATCCCTAGCTATATTACATGCTTCTGTATTAATATTATGAATGCAAAACTGAATGCAACACTATTATTATTATTACACTTCTGAAGGCAACATCAATTGTGCTCAATTCCAAAACATATAATAATTAAATCCCTTGAAAATAATCATTAAGTAGCAATAAAAATAATAATAGAGTCAAATCTCGATAACAGTTTATAATTATCTACTATATTCATCGGTAGTCATCTGATTTAAATCCAGCGACATCGAATGACATTGTTTTTTTACCGTTTCTGAGGGTCACATAAAATTTAATGTTAAGAAGTTTTGTCTGCATCTAAAAATTTTGTTATTAATTTTGACAATAGCTTTTTCCACCTAAATGACTTTTCGGCGAAATTTATGGTTGCTCCTAGAAAATTCCCAACAATTAAAATGGGCATCCAGTACAAATTGTATACATTATCTTGTACAAATTAAATTGGCATTGAGTACAAATTTTATTTATACTCGGAAATCGAATGCTACACATTCTTCATAATTTAGTTATTTGCCGCATAAATTTTAAGAATCTTGATTCGTAAAAACAATGTCAGCAATATTTACGTAACATCGCGTGCAATTCTAGTCTCATGCTGCGAAAAAATTAATAGAATTATAGTACAAAAGCAAACAAAATCTATTAGTTCACTTCAAGGTTTACCATTGAAAAATTCGTTAAAATACGTTTCTATTATAACAACAAGGCGGAAGACATCAACGAGAGAAACGATCACTACTAGATTTGTTGCAGACGCACGGTGTGTGGCGCGTGTGGTGGTGCAACTCTTTATTTATTTATAATCCACATGTTATTGTGCTAATTGTTGTTTCTTGAAGTATACAAGAAGTGTTCGTGAACTCACATCAAAGCTCTGCTGAATTAATATACAGGAGACGATGATGTCCAGATTTCATTCACTGCTCTGTGTGCGCGTAGGGCTGTTTAAATCGTCTGCACACCTCACTCTAAATGGACATAGAAAAAGGTATTAAATGGGCTTAGAAAAGGTATTATTTTTTGCGGAAGCATACCCATGTTATGGGGCAGACTTAGACGAAAATAACTGAAGTAAAAAGTTAATGTTGTTGCTTATTTATTTCGAAAATTGTACTAATAACGAGCTTACTCAGCTGTGATAGGTAGTTATTAATGATATTATTAGGTAGTTTCGCTGCTCAGCAAAATCTTCTTAAAAATTAACGTGAATGACAATCCAAAATTATTCCAATACAGACCGTTTCATGGAATTTTCCAACGACACCACCACCACCACCACCACCACCACCACCACCACCACCACCATCACCACCCCCACGCTACGTTATCGACACTGCTGACTATGAATACTAATCATTCGATTACTTACCATGAATACTAATTATACGAGTTCTCACCATTAAGCTCATCATTCGACTGCTCACCAGTAAGCTCATCATTTGACTGTTCGCCATTAAGTTCATCATTTGACTGCTCACCATTTATACTCATCATTTGACTGTTCACCATTTATACTCATCATTTGACTACTCACCATTTATACTCATCATTTGACTACTCACCATTTAAATTCATCATCCGACTGCTCACCATTTAAATTCATCATTTGCCTGCTCACCATTTAAATTCATCATCCGACTGCTCACCATTTATAGTCATCATTGGACTGCTCACCATTTATACTTATCATTTGACTGCTCATCATTAACACTTATCATAATCATTCCACTATTTGATACACGTAGCTTAAACCGGTAAAAATTTTTTGTTTAACATTAGTTAGATACGACTTATTAACTCGAATTTGCGATATTGCACAAAATTGTTTCTCTGTTCCTATTCAGAATGATTTATCACTAAGTACAACTAACGTATCACTAGCTAGCATACTTTTTTGACCAAACATTCAAAAATATTAGTTATCAAATGCTACCCATATTTTCTAGATCTTATTATATCTTCCATCTAACTCCATTCTCCGTAACTCCATTTTTCTTATTACCTCGCTTCTTTTACTTCATTCTTACCAATTCTTTTCTTTTACTTCATTTCATTCTTCTCATTTTGCATTTCATCTTTCATTTCATTCTTTCATTCTTTTACTTCATTTCATTCTTCTCATTTTGCATTTCATCTTTCATTTCATTCTTTCATTCTTTTACTTCATTCTTACTAATCATAAATAAAGGATCGTCATTTTCATACTGAATGTTCCTCTTTACAATTCATTTTATGTTTATATGACGCGATTCCGTCATATATGACATTTTCTACATCGCCAATGTGTATCACATCTACATTTTATTGATAAAATCAATCTGTTATTGTTTATTTTCTAAGTGTAACTTAATTTCTTCTACGTACATTAACTAATGAATATTTTACCCGGTATTTCCAATTACTTACTTTTGTATTATCAACAGCAACTCATCGGGGCTGAAGCGTCGACAGGCAGGATTGCCTACAACAAGCGAAGGCAGGATTGAAGGCAGGATTGCCTACAGCAAGCGAAGGCAGGATTGAAGGCAGGATTGCCTACAACAAGCGAAGGCAGGATTGAAGGCAGGATTGCCTACAACAAGCGAAGGCAGTATTGAAGGCAGGATTGCCTTCAACAAGCGGATTGCCTACATTTTTGTTCATGTCGGCAATGAATACATCGCGCCATGGATTTACGCACTCCAGAATAACTTGGTACTCTTCACGTTAGGATTTCAAATAAATAAAAATATTAAATTATTTATTTAATGGGATTAATTATTTACTAATTATTTATTATTAGATTAAATAAAATTGTACGGCTGGTCAAGACATTAAATTCATGCGGGTTATCATCAATATTCGCTGCCTCACATGAAAAAATCTATCATATAACTAACTTCAGATGTAGGTGCGCTTTTAGGTGATAAAATTACAGTAGATATTCACTAGAAATGAAAGTTTAGTACTCTAGCATTCCGCTAATCATTTCTGATAACATGTACCAAATAATTCACAACTGATCAGTAATACCAAAATTAGTTTTTACCATTGGTTTTCCTGAATCATTACTGAAATTTTCATATATGTAAGATTAAAATTGAATTATGACTATATGAACCTCTAGCAACTAGCAGCCGCTTTAATATCCAATTTCTAATTGTTATCCTGAGGGAAATAAGGAAATGTCAAGGTGAGAAGTAAATCTCGCAATCGTGATCGCTTTATGAGTATTTGTGAAAATTTAAAACTGGAATTAGAAATAAAATTCATTGACATATAAGTATTAAAATCACTTGGCTGCTTTAGTCGCAAATTTACCAGGAATTTAAAAGTAAAGAAAAAAGTCATTGGCATATTTTCTGATAATTCATTAACCCTCCTCGATTAAATTATAACTTTTTAAAAAATTGTCGGATTTTCACGAGAGTACCTAAAATTTTAAAGAAATTATTTAAAGGTGCTCTAGTTTTATTTATACTTACTTTTTGAATTTTAAAAATGTACTTTCCAATCAAAATTTTAGCAATTTATTTAGAATGATGTCGTAAAGGTTGAACAAAGTAAAAATCTGTAAGATCTTATTTATTTACCTACATGTTCTGATAGCGTCAGAGGACTTCTTTAAGATCATTATAAATGTTTATTAATGTCTTGAATATGATCGTTCCAATTTTAGAAGAAACATTACCCATTAATCATGTTATCTGGAACATCTATCATCTCTTTCTTTGTTGATCTGTACTGCATTGCTCACTGAAATTAAAATTATAAAAAGTAATATACGAAAACGAGAAAATTTCAGAAAAAACCTTCACGATACTCTTTTATGTTACAATCAAATGTTTCTTGTTCCGTGCGTGGAAGGAAAATTTTAATTTTACTCTATCAGATTTTGATTTTTAGCGCATCTTCTCATTTATGGAAAAATGCACTATTGTGCTCGTCATGTCCGTCCGTCCGTCCGTCTGTCCGACCGTGACCTCAAGTTTTCGTCGACGAGAAAATGCGCTCTCTGTCACTCACTGCAGTGAGTACTGAGTTATATTTTTTCAGATCACTGCGGCGGTAAAGCCGTGCTCCTGCCGAGCGGCAAGCATTGAAGTCTTCCAAGCTGTTCATGGTCAGCACGCTGCCAAGAAATACAAGATGTCTATTTGTTTCAGCCACAAAAACACTTGTAGACCGATATTTGTTTGGTCTACAAGTGTAGACCAAACAAATGACAAACAAAATGACAAACAAATGACAAACAAATGACCAAACAAAAACACTTGTAGACCAAACTACAAGTGTAGTTTGGTCTACACTTGTAGACCAAACAATCGCTAATAAACGTTAAAACGAAACATTAACTGGTTAAATCGCAACTTGTTTGGTCTACACTTGTAGACCGATGTCCATTTGTTTCAGCCACAATTTTAAAAATTATTAATCTGTAACGGACGGAAAATCTAAGCTCGTCATTCCGGATCCCAAGCCAATTTACCTGCGTTGTTGAAAGGCTGAAGGCAATATTTATTTAAAAATTGATTTTAAAAAAATTAATTTCAGCTCAACGTTAATCTTTTATGGTACGAATAATGAATTTAATCCTAATGCTTTATTTATTGAATAAAAATATGAGTTATTAAAACGATACACGTCAGTCCACTATATAGAAGCGCGATAGGTTCAATGCATGATAAAAGTTCCTTCTCTCGCAGAATTAAGACATAAAAGAATAATGAAGTGTTATGGTGATAAAAGATTCATACAACAATGATCATTTCAAACTCGCGAAACTGTAATTGTATGCCTGAAATCTTCCTTTCTTCGCATCGATTTTTCATTTATTCATCATAGAGTTGCCTCTATACCTGCCGTATGAATCCTATTATTAGGTTTCGTTTAATTTCTAATTGAATTCTTATTGAAGTGCCAAGCTTTAGATCATACAAAACTTAAACCACTTGATATTTAGCACAGATTATACATTATTATAAATTATAGACACAGATTATACTCAAGCAGATATATACTGTAGAAAAGTGATCCTTTTAACGCAGATCCTTTGTAAAACTTAAGCTTTAAATGCAACAACGTATTACATTGATGAATCGACATTGCGATCAAAAATTGTTAATGTCGTATCCACCCAACATCATAGTTATACATTAGTCAAAGCTCGACTGAAAATTCAGATTCATCTTCAGTTCTGGTTCATTTCAGAGTGAATAACTTTTATGTGCTAGCTCATTTGCGGCAATCATGGCAAAACAATAATGACAATGATAGTCGTGATGGTATGATATATCAGTCGTGCCACGAATCACGAATACTAGACAACAACATCAACCTTTAAATGATTGAATCATACGATAATCAGTGAATATATGCTAAATTATAGAGAAATTCACTTACATCAACTACTTCACCTTCATCATGTCAATCAAGACGTGGTCATTTCAATCATGAATTCAGATTTTGGCGTAAAGTACTTCTTAATTTCCAACATTTCGTCCCGATGTAACTTGCGTAACATTACGTGGCGCACCACAAATGCGGTGGTTTACGACGCCGAGATGAATATGGACCTAGCCGAGCCTCGACAATCTTGTTTTCCTATTTGCCTGTGCACTGTTAGAAAAATTACCGTTAACGGTATTACCGGCGTTTCAGTGGCCGTTCGGCACGTGAAAAGAAACACCGTGTCGCCGCTTATATTCAAATTTAACACTATAAATCCGTAAAACATCTGATTAAAACGGCGAAACAGTTCATTTTCACGGGGCGGCCGGCCACTAGAACGCCAGTGGGACCGTTTTTCCACCGTTTTTTCTAACGGTGTGTGCACTGGACTTGGTAGCCGTTGAGGGTGGTGTTTCAGCACCTCCTAAATCAAAATCTGGAGACTTAGTTTCCAGTGAAGAGCTTCTTAATGTCTCAAGGGAGTCGAATTCAGCTTCCGCAGCAGGCTTCTCGTCACCCTCATTCTTGTAATTCTAGCGGATAATGCCAATAATCAAATCAGTATTAAATATGAAGCTGATGTGCTTTACTTGAATTCTTGGCTAAATTATCGGAGTTATCCGCTAGAGTTAGAAGTTAACTAAATAACGTCAGAATTTATGTCTGATGCAATTGAACCTCATATTGGATACAGAGTAAAAACTCAAAGAATCAAGAAAAGAAGTAACTTTACGCAATAAAATTTTTACCTGAAGCCCATTATCTGAAGTACAAGAAGTTTTGTGAGATATAAGGAATTTTCATATTTGCGGTCACAGAATAAAGTTTGGGCAGGCGTAATATTTGAGAATTTTCATTCTCAATACATTCTCATAGCTGCATAGTTTACCGCTAGGAACGTTTCTCATGATTCAGAATACATTTTCGCGATGTACATGTAAATACAGAGGCAAGAATGATATTACATTCGTGAAAAATTGTCAAATTATGTTTTTTTCGAGAAAATTAACGGGAAGAAAGTAAATAATTCGTGTAAATCGGTTCTGTACCATTGACGACTCACTAATTATTGTACTGAGATCTAATGAAGCATCAAGCTCGTATAGGAAGTTAAATTTGTTGCGAACTGAGTTATGGTAGATCCTTAATATAGCAACCAACGATTCAACAATAGTTGTAGGATATTATAACAATAATGAGGCAGAGTGAAAGTGAAGAGACAGGGGAAATACAAATAGATATTGCGCCATAATTAAGTGAAGACTGGGGATATTACAGGATTTTTCTCATATTATCATAACTGAAATCTAAATTGTTAATATATACACATTTTTTGAACCGGAAAGTAAATATAGATTTAATTTATTTTTGACTTACTCACCTATCTTTAATAACTTCTTTAAATTAGGATCTATGAAGTGAAACAACAAGTGGGGCTAGAACTCGTTCATACAAAGGAAATTTTCATTTAAAATCTCAAGGAAAAAGGATAGATTTTATTTTGAACCGTGATTATCGTTCTGATGACAATTTGAAAGTAAATTTTCATTGCAAGAAATCTACTCATATCTCTCCATTTTAATGTAAAGCAAAATAAAAAACAATTAAAGTTCTTATTTTGAACCTTGTTAACACGTTTTTCTTAGCTTAGCTTCGCGTTTGTTTGTTTGTTTGTTTGTTTGTTTATTTGTTTGTTTTTAACACGTTTTTCTTAGCTTAGCTTCGCGTTTGTTTGTTTGTTTGTTTGTTTGTTTATTTGTTTGTTTGTTTGTTGTTAACATTGACAACGAAAATTGGCCCACTTCTGATTGCTCTAGAGATCTGAAATTCGGCATGCAGGCTATTTTCGCCTAACAATTTCAGATACAATCATAAAAACTAGCAATTAGAGACCAAAATTGGTTTAATTGAGTAAAGTATATATATAGTATATATATAGTATGACGTGCGGGCGCTCACGTTATAGACGAGCAGGCGCTGACGCTGCGTATCATCGATACGTGCGTCAAGTCATACTTAAACAAGTCTTAATCGATTTTCTTGTGGACTAAAAAGTAGAAAATAAAATACTTAAAAAAATTTTTTTAAAAACCACGTTTTTCTTGTGGACTAAAAAGTAGAAAATAAATTATGGTTCGCCCCAAAAAACGTGGGTCGGGCATTTTTGGGGCGAACCATAATTTATTTTCTACTTTTTAGTCCACAAGAAAAACGTGTTTTTTAAAAAGTTTTTTTAAGTATTTTATTTTCTACTTTTTAGTCCACAAGAAAAACGTGGTTTTTAAAAAAGTTTTTTTAAGTATTTTATTTTTAAAGCTAATTAGTTAACTTATATTTCATTTTTTGAAGCAACGGTTGATTTTCAGTTTTTTTCCCATTTTATGTATACAAAACTTGTCTGAGATTTATAAAAGTTTGGACACAGTTTTTTCATCCGATATTATCTACTTAGTACTGTATACTAATTACATTTTTACATTCTCATTCAGACCTGGGCCTATACTTTCAAAAAAAGTTAAGAGTTCGTAAGTTCATCAGCCAATCATTGACGGCCTATCGAGCAAAATCCACCAATCATAGACAAGACATTAGGTCGTAAGTACTTACGTTCACTTAGCGAGTTTTGAAAGTATGGCCCCAGATCATTTCGTTTGGGAATTTTTTACTGGAATTTGTGTGAAATTACCATTACATTTCATTATATTAAATATTTTATGAATTTCGATGTGGATGTGTCAGGCACAAATCCATATTTATATGCTGATGATTGGAGAGACGATATTTGAACTTGGAAGTCTGGAAGAGGTTGAACGAGTATGGTGGAAGTTGAAAGGGAATCGTACAATATCGAATAAAAATTAGGTCGACGAGTCTGGAAGAGGTTGAAAGGGGATCGCACAATATCGAATAAAAATTAGATCGACGAGTCTGGAAGAGGTTGAAAGGGAATCGTACAATATCGAATAAAAATTAGGTCGACGAGTCTGGAAGAGGTTGAAAGGGAATCGTACAATATCGAATAAAAATTTATTATCGTCTAAACTTGCACAAACTATAACATACAGTATGTTGTGAAATTCTGTTGCTGTGCTGGCATTTTCGTATGGTTCCTTGCAATAGTTTATGACAGCGCGTTACTTCGAACTACAATCATTGACTGTTCATACAGAAGTAAGTTACCGTTTAACTGCTTCTCCAACAATAGATTTATATGGCAATGTAAAAAATTGTTCTTAAGGGCAGCATCTGGGTCTTTTTGTAACTCGTTTATTTACACACGGATCACTTCAAAATTTGATACTCGTTTGTAAAACAGAAATCTAAGACTTTTTGTTCAAGTGAATTTTTCGAAAAATGGAAGAAAACGTGAAATTCTTAGAAAACGGCCAAAAAATGGGGACTGTAGAAATCTGTCTGGTCCTAGGATTTTTAAGCTACAACATCGAGACACGTATCATTCGATGGGTGAAGACCATATCTATAAAATGATTGTTTTTTATTTTCATTTTTGTGGTTGTGGGGGCATTTTTCGGAAATTTTTCGATTTTACCCCCCGCCACCCCCCTTTTTGCAGAATAAAATCCAAACCATAACGAAATTAGAAAAACGCAAGCATGACTTTGTAGATCTTTTCTTTGCAAATCGAATGGTATATTTTCAGAATGGTATATAAGATGAGCGTGTTCAGACTGGCTATTTAAGTGCACTGCCGGCAATTATGCCCTATATTAAATGTTAAAGAACTGCACCACGCCCAGCCCTTTCCCGATCTGTCGTGAACGCATAAATCAACGTACAGAGGTGGTTTTGGTACCGTTGGATAGATCAGAATGTCAGCTTTAAGACGAGACTAAAAACTGGAATATAAAAAGATGAGACTATAAACTGGAAAATTTTCGATTTTGTACCCAGGCGCTCTCCTATTCGCTCGGGTCTTGTAAGGTAAAGATCTAAACCACTCTTCTACATGTAGGTTATTAAATCATTTATTTACTTCATGTGCAAGATATTCTCATATCAATATATTCCTCCAACGTTGCCGTTTTTTCCTATTTCTGAAGCAGTGTTATTTTGTTAGCTTCATTTGGGTCACCTCGGCTATCGCTTACGAGAACATACTTATTTTCAACGTGTAAGATTAAGTGCAGCGACCACGATGACTAAGCCTCAACGGATCTGAGTACCGACCTTGCAATAATGTTCCCTTCTAATTGAATAGATTGTTAAATTTTTATTATACTTACATATTTTCCGACCACAGTGTCCAAGGCGTTCATGAAAGGCTGTGCCGCGAAGGAAGTTAACAAATGAACTTTTGGTTTTTCTTTCCTTTATTGTTGTTGTAAGACACAAGAGCGAGTAATTAGAATCTTTACGTAAAATTGGTGCGCAGGTTGCATATCAATGAACTTCGAAAATAACTAGAATGTCAAGCTAACAATCTCGACTAGGTTCATTGTGGGTAATCATAAAATAAAACTGTAACGCATACAGCAGGTATTTGGACGTAAAAGTGTACACAGAATTCATATAAAAGGATTCTCGTAATAAAAAACTCACAGCAGGGATTCGGACCTCTTAAGGGATGCAGTGAAGCGTCGACGTATGAAACATTAGACGGCGACTCTATGATAAACTGGCGGGCTGCAGCTATTCGTCCGTACCCCGTTTCCGCGAAATGTTGCCATAGTAATAAGTAATTCACTAACCGTAGGCGCTAAAATATTGTATTTTGGATGGTTGACCAACAGCGTTTGTTGGTTTACATACGGAAAGTTTTCACCAAATAAAAAAATCGCCCGGTAGAATTTATTTCCGCTGATCGCCCAATAATTTATGTTAAACGATTTTTTTTCAATCGCATGCCGTAGTACGAATGCCATAGTCACCACAACAGATGCTGGAATTGTTTGGGTGAATTTATTTCAGTTAATGGTCGAATAATCATGGTTATTCGTGTTCTATGAGTGAATTTCTTTCAGTTAATGGTCGAATAATGATTCTTCTTGGTGTATGAGTGAATTTATTTCAGTTAATTCAGTTAATCATGATTATTCTTGTTGTGTTGCAGTCTGCATGAGCTCACCCGTATACTGAGGAGCTAACTGACCTCTAACACGTACAGTCCCTCGATAAACCATTTCTATTATCAGGTATAACTGAAATAAAAAATCGTGATTTATCTTATCATTCGCAAGATCAATAGAAATGAAGCTAAATAGTTTCGTAAATAAATAATCACACTAAGCTTGAATTGTATTTTTAAAGACATCACCACACAAGACATCACCACACAAGACATCAACACACAAGACATCACTACACAGGACATCACCACACAAGACATCACCACACAAGACGTGACATAATGGACAACATTTCGTCTGTACCACGCATAGTCTGGTGTAGCCATGCAATTCATCTGAGACATGAATATTATTTTACTGAACATCTGAGACGTGAAGACAGAACCCAAGGCAAACTGAACTATTTTGGGGAAATTCCTAATGATTAGCTATTTGACAAAACAACATTTGCCGGTGTTAATAGTGAGTGAAATGAAGTTTTCAGATGATTGGACTAATTACAATTGACTGAAAATAAATTCAATTTAAACATCAAGAGGAATAAGTATGGTCTTACGAAGGAAAAACTATTAGAAACAATGAAAATGTGTCATTAATTCTTCTACCGAGGTGAATATTGAGTTATCAACATTTATTATTTTTTTTAGTTGCTATGACTTGCATCTTCATTTGAATCAGAATCCACAATGTTCATGAATCCATTCATAAATTTTAAACTTTATTTGGAAAATTTTTATCAAAATCCACATCGTTCATGAATCCATTCATCAATTTTAAATTTTATTCCTAAAATTTTACACAAATTTTGCGTGAATTTCCAGGCCAATTCATGTTAAATCTCCTGAATCCAATTTGAAGGTCAGGGCTATGTGAATGAATCATACGTCATCACTTTTCGTTGCCAACTGTTGATCTTTCCGCACTTTATATTTCATAAATTCATAAAGCTATTTTATCGCTATTTATTCCTAACTTAGATCATGAGTGATGAAACAAATGTTTATTATGTCATAGAACTATATCAATAGAAACGTAGTATTAAAATATTTCTTCTTAACACGTTGACTACGATTGCTTTATCTTGTACTATTATTTCATTTTTTGTACTATTTTTAAACAGGGTTGCCAAACGGTCATTTTTTCCGGACAAATTCCGTGATTTAGTTTTTCTCAATTGCGTTGGACGGCTAAAATTTATGATAAGGGTACTTCCTAATTAAATTTCAAATACTGCAAAAAGAAAATGAATGAAATTTTTACAGTGGAACCTACAACTAAACTAGTATATCTTAAGTTATCGGCCTTTTTTGGCCTTTTTTGTTCTCGGATTTGGCCAATTTTAGGCAACCTGAATTATGTACCACTACGTCCTGGAGAAATACATTTCGTGGTACGCATATGTACCACTTCGTAGTCAACGTGTTAATATTAAGAACTAAAAGAATAATCAATTGCGAAACAATTAGAAAATTTTGAGTAGGAAACTTAATTGATTTTACGTTCCTGGTATTGTTTTCACTACTCGAAACAAGATAAAATTTGTATATCACACCGTAAATATTCCGGCAGCATATTTCTTTGAAGAGACTTAATTCTGCCGCAATCCAATGTTGAAAACCATTAAAAAATTCACATTTAATCATCAGTCCTTTAAATATTATTTCGTAATTAAAGACCATTTTATCAAAAATATTTCGTACTTAATGAGCATTCCATGAATAATTCCGTTATTAACTACCATTTATTATTATTATTATTATAACTACCAAATTATTTTGCAATTGATTAACCATCAAAGCAGAAAATTAAGTACTCGGAGGCCGCGAAAGTCAAATATTTCGTAAATACAGCTATAGATCTTTCCAGCACAATCATTCCTCAATATAATACAATAACAATTAAATTATTTCCAAATTTACAACGGTTCAAAGTAAATTCTGTAACTAGGGCCTTTAAAAGAATATCCTTTCGTCAACAAAGACCATTTCGTGCAAATTGTTTTGTGCTCAGATGACGGACGTACCAATTGATCCTCTGGTTTTGATCATAGTTCGACGGAAATTTTTATGCCTGCAAATTTCGAAAATTAAAATCCACAGTTGAATACCTAGCACATGAAAAAGATTAATTAAAAAACATTATCGTTGAAATAAATAAAATTCTCCAAAAAATATTTAGGCAGATTTCGTAAGCTTCAGCAAGCCATTGAGAGACCAAATATGAAGGCAATTAGTATGATAAAATAATGAGTAAATTAGTACATTGTATTGGACCCAACTTCATAAAAACTGCAATTTTAAAGTCAGTTTCCTTCGTTCTCATTAACTGGAGCTGAACTTAGTCTGCATTCAAAGTATTATTGTAGAGAATAATCATTTGTGGAACGTCTACAATATCCGCGTATTTGAAGGCACGTAGGAGTGAATTTAAATTGCATAATTTTATGAATTTAAATTATATATTTTTATGAATTTAAATTATATAATTTTAACATATATTCATTTACACCGCACCAAATTTTTCAAGTACCTTACAATTTACGACCAGTCATTTTCTCTAACACGGCCTTTTATTTTGATTTGAAACCATCTTGATACGCATTGGAAGAAATACTTTCATTAGCACAACCATTTATTCATTATTTTATTGATTACCTTATTTTTATTTGTGCTTAAAGAACGCACAACAAAGTCAGTGACGTGTCATCGCCACGGGCCACATGACCGTAGTCGTTGAGTACTGAGGCAGTGACGTGACATCGTCACGGACCACTGGCCGTAGTCGTTGAGTACTGAGGCAGTGACGTGACATAGTCACGGACCACTGGCCGTAGTCGTTGAGTACTGAGGCAGTGACGTGTCATCGTCACGGACCACTGGCCGTAGTCGTTGAGTACTGCGGCAGTGACGTGCCATAGTCACGGACCACTGGCCGTAGTCGTTGAGTACTAGTCATCGTCACGGACCACTGGCCGTAGTCGTTAGTACTGAGACAGTGACGTGTCATCGTCACGGACCACTGGCCGTAGTCGTTGAGTACTGAGGCAGTGACGTGTCATCGTCACGGACCACTGGCCGTGGTCGGCAGAGTAACAGCGTCGAGAGAACTGTGATCGCACTACATTATGCAATCATCTTCTACCTACAATCGTCCATTCTCTAAGCCGCCGCTAGATTTCTAGTATGACTGCAACGAAATTTTTTGTATCTAATCTGAACAAGGTTGACGAAACATTCAATTTTTAAACTTTGATATAATACAGTAACCTTGTTTCAGTTATAATTTGTAACTTACGGAGCTAATAAGCTAATAAGCTAATAGGTTATATAACTCCAACAGTGCCAAGTATGCATAAAAATGCTGGTTGAAATCTAACGAATTGTTATGGCAAAGATTTGAATAATTTTATTTATCTACACTGCAGCAACATGATACAAGAGGTCGACGAGTTCAAGTGTGTTGTAGGTTAGGATAACTGCGTTGAATTGAGTTGAAAGATGATAACAATCATTGGAACAACTGTGTTGAATTTTGGTGGACGATGATACGTATCTAGCGTTGGAACTACTGAGTTGATTTAAGTTGAGTGATGGTTACAGGAGTTAAGATGACGGTATTGAATGGAGGCAGAGGATGGCATCATTTATTGAACCACTAAATTTTTCTACTTAATTATATTCTAGGACATCAAAATGAATTGGAAATAATTTGATGGCAATTTTAACAAGCACCTGAATATGTAAATTCAGGTCAGTCGTCATTTGCCCTGACGAGATGTTGCAATAAAGTGAAATACTTTTTTATAGCTATTATTCACTTTAATTGCGCCTGTGTTTTATTTGTTCATCTCCACTTATTCTCCGATGTTGGATATACCGTGCTTTAGTTCAGTCCTACTCCGGTTTGCATAGATCCATTTCATAATGTAGCCTTCTGATTTTACTTGCTGTTACCTAAGTGCATTTCCGCAAACTAATATGAACATTACATTATTAACACCTGTATTGCACCCCTCGTGGCTCGTGGCAAGAAACGTTCGTCAAACGTTTACCAAGTAGAACCGTTGAACGTTTCCAGGTAGACCCATCGAACGTTTACCAGGTAGATCTGTCGAACGATTCCCAGGTAGACCCGTTGAACGTTTTCCAGGTAGACCCTCAAACGTTTACCAGGTAGACCCGCCGAACGTTTCCCAGGTAGACCCCCCAACGAACGTTTCCAGGTAGACCCGTTGAACGTTTCCCAGGTAGACCCGACGAACGTTTTCCCAGGTAGACTCGTCCAACGTTTCCCAGGTAGACGGGAGCTCGCCTCCCGCGGGCGCGTATATAAGGACTGGTCCCGGCGCGGCAGCATCAGTTGACATGGCGTCGTCAAGTGCGTCGCTCGAGATGCAGGATACCACAAGCGATGGCGGCTCGCCGCTGTCGTCCAATTCTGTCTATGAAACGAAATATCAGAAGTCTTTACGACATTACCTCACTAGGGAGGCCTTACCTAAGGAGTCAAACTATCGTAATTTGAAATCCATTGTGGATGCATCGCTGCAACCACGGCCAACTTTGGATGATCTTCAAAGAAATACCATACCGAGGCACCCGGTGAGTAATCAAAATTTAATGCTGGTAGCAGCCTCTAGATTTTCATGTTAATCTTTTTCTGGTTTCATTTCGTTCCTGAAAAGATTTTTTTTAATCCATTTATAGACCGGATCCAGTTTATTTCCGGCGGCGACTAAAAGCAACGGCTTCGTTAGTCGTAGCGGTTGGTGTAAAATTTGGTCCTGATTTTTATATGTGATCCATAAACTCATAATTAAAACTCAGCTTCCAAGAATTTTACAGACTTAATTGAATAGTACAAATCGTGATGTTTTTTGTATGATACGGACTAAAACGAGCGGGTGGATCTTATTGGATCTTATTTTATATAGAAGTTATCTTACCAGTTATCTTATTTTATATAGAAGTTATCTTACTAGTTGTTCCAAACCTCCTTACATAATACAATATGAAAAATTTCAGTGTCAAACCTACCTGCGAATAAATGTTGCAGTGGAATTGTTCTCTAGAGCAGATAAATGCAGAAACTGTCAGTGTCAGTGAAATTCATAAAGTGTGACCTTCTATTGCAATTTGGGTCGGTGAAGTTTGAAATAGATTGAGAAATCCTAGCCCTAAGCCCTCGGGATACATACTCGTATATGAAGTCTTCCTATAGTCCCATGAATAACAGTCCTATAATCCTATAATCCTATAAAGTCTGGTCATATAAATAAATAAAGATTTTGAACTCCATTCTGAACTCTCTGGAAACTTACAGCTTTACCTTAGTTTTTGATTCATTAAATCGCACCTACATTACACCATGCGAGTTTTCAACACGAGTCGAGTTACGTTGATTTTTCTTACAAACCCCTTTGTCAGTTGAAAGTGTCAATCATCGTTGAATTCACGCCTCTGATCTGTACATTGCTTGTGCGGGGCGTTTACAGGACGTTATCCCGTTGTCATTAAGTTCAGAAACTTCCGTTCTGAATTTGTCCACAAAACGTGCACGTTTTCCAAGCATTGAACATTGCCCTGAATTCCACCTTGAACCTCACGAATTGCAGTTTGAATGTCGTGAAAAAACTTCCGTATGTCAAGCGCTTTCTCTCTGTCATTCTTTCACTTTCTGTTATTCATTTGCCATTCATCTCTGCTACCGTCGTTTTTTTCCTAATTGCAAACTTTCAGTTATGTGATAATTATTATTTTATTACTTTTAACTTCATCTAGAAATGGTAGTATAGTTATCGCTGTTCCTCGATCGGTAATTTCGCTTTTTCATAAACGCAAACTTTCAGCTATGTGATAATTATTATTTAAATACTTTTTACTTCATCTTGAAATGGTAGAATAATTATACGGTGTCGCTATATTTCGAGTTACACGGAAAATTGCGAGAGAAGTGAAAAAATTACGAACTTACGCGTACTGTCAATTGCGAAGTACTAACAATGAAGGCTATGAAGAGACAAAAGTGGTTGATGCCAGCGATGTCTCATGTCTGAAACTCTGCAAGTTTCTGTCATTTGGATATCACTAATGACGGAATTAAAACATATTATTTATCAACATATACTTGGAAAAGTTTTGAATTATCATTAGCCGATACCTACGACGCATAATGTTGCAGTCGCCACCTTCATTGCCTGACTTGATCGCTGCCTGGCCTTGCCTCGAATTTGCTTTGCCTGACTTGAACGCTGCATGGTTTGCCTTTAATTTGACTTACCTGACTTAATCGCTGCCTGGCCTTGTCTTAAATTTGCCCTAAAAAACCCGAACGCTGCCAGGCCTTACCTTCAATTTGTTTTGCCTGACTTGATCGCTGCCTGGCCTGGCCTTGCCTTAAATTTGCTTTACCTGACTTGATCGCTGCCTGCATAGCCTTGCCTTTAATTTGCCTTACCAGGCCTGATCGCTGCCTGGCCTTGCTTGCAGTTTACCTTACCTTGACATGACCGCTTACCTGCAATTTCGAAGATCACCATCTGCACTGATCTTCCGCCCACAAAATTGTTCTGAATAATGGCTATCAGAACGCAAGCGATGTCATAAATGAACTAAAGTATATACGATGCATCAAATGCATTACATGTATACGCTTATATTTATAATTAACACGTTGACTACGATTGCTTCATCTTGTACACTTATTTCATTTTTTGTACTTTTTTTAAGCAGGGTTGCCAGACGGTAATTTTTTCCGGACAAATTCCGTGATTTAGTTTTTCTCAATTGCGTTGGCCGGCTAAAATTTATAATAGGGGTACTTCCTAATTAAAATTTAAATACTGCAAAAAAATGAATGGAATTTTTATAGCGGAACCTACAAATAAACTAGTATACATTGAATTATCAGCCTTTTTTGGTCTTTTTTGTCCTATTTTGTTCTCGGATTTGGCCGATTTTAGGCAACCTGAATTATGTACCACTACCTCCTGGAGAAATACATTTCGTGGTACACATATCTACCAATACGTAGTCAACGTGTTAAGATAACTAAATACTGGATTTGGCTCATTAGGGCGTTACATACAAATTTCCTCACACCCGTGACCCAGTCTATACAGAGGTAGTCTGTGCAATTTGCGCGAGTGCTATGGCAATTATATGGCTAGTGGAGTGGCCAATTAAATGGATAGCAGAGCAGGCAATTATATGGATAGCTAAGCGCACCATTTAAATTATGGCTGCTTCCAGTCTGGTGAACTAACACGTTGCCGAGTAGGTTACGTCGCAGAGTAGGTTACGTTGCCGAGTAGGTTACGTTGCCGAGTAGGTTACGTTGCCGAGTAGGTTACGTCTGTCTCTTATACACATCTAGATGTGTATAAGAGACAGCGTTGGAACAGCTGTGTTAAATTGGAATGAAGGGTGATAAGCATTGTGTTCAATATTATTAAAAATTCAAAATTATTANGTCTTTCAGTGCCGTCTTTCAGTGCCGTCTTTCAGTGTCGTCTTTCAGTGCCGTCTTTCAGTGCCGTCTTTCAGTGCCGTCTTTCAGTGCCGTCTTTCAGTGCCGTCTTTCAGTGCTGTCTCTGACCTAGGCTGATGGTCCCACAGCAAACTTGTATGGGTCCCAGGCAAAATGTGACGCGGGTCTGTCCCGCCAGACGTGACGTGGGTCCCGGGTCCTGGTCTGTCCCGCCACACGTGACGTGGCCGTGACACGGGTCCCGGTCCCTGACGCTCCCGCCCTTCCTTCCGTTCCGGGACGCAATGCGGCCCGCCCTGCACGCGACGAGCGCCGCGCTGCTTTCCCGTGAGCAGAACTTTCCCGTGAGCAGAACTTTCCCGTTAGCAGAACTTTCCCGTGAGCAGAACTTTCCCGCAAGCAGAACTTTCCCGTGAGCAGAACTTTTCCGTGAGCAGAATTTTTTCGTGAACTTTCCCGCGAACAAAACTTTCCCGCGTGCAGAATATGCCAGTGAGCAGAACTCTACCGTGCGCAGAACGTTCATGCGAGCATAACTTTCCCGCGAGCATAATTCAATCATGAACAATCGTATGGTCATATCACGTAACGAACTCAGCGGCATTTGCCGTCTGACGTCGATTAAACGTTGTTTCATCAATGTCAACTCGTAATCAAAGTTGTTTCATCGATGTCAACTCGTAACCAACGTTGTTTCATCGATGTCACCTCGAAATCAATGTTGTTTCATCGATGTCAACTCGTAACCAACGTTGTTTCATCAATGTCAACTCCTAATCAATGTTGTTCCATCGATGTCACCTCGAAATCAATGTTGTTTCATCGATGTCAACTCGTAACCAACGTTGTTTCATCAATGTCAACTCCTAATCAATGTTGTATCATCGATGTCAACTCGAAATCAATATTGTTTCATCGATGTCAACTCGAAATCAATATTGTTTCATCGATGTCAACTCCTAATCAACGTTGTTTCATCGATGTCAACTTCTAATCAATGTTGTTTCATCGAAGTCAACTGGCAACAAACTTTGTTTCATCGATGTCCAGTTCTAATCAACGTTGTTTCATCGATATCAACTCATAATCAACGTTGTTTCAAAGTTATTTGACTATAGCAGAGTCCCGGGAACAACAGCGTTTAATGGAACCCAAGGCCTTATTTTCGCCAAGGAATCAGTCGAGGCTCCTAAGAAACACTTGTTTATCGTCTATCTCTGGCCGAACATGGACTCCATTAAATATCTTGAATAATACTGTGCAATTTGGAGAGAAAACTCTTATGTAAAGTTGATTAAGGGCAACATGCCTGAAAGAAAAAAAATTGCATTATTGTTGATAATAAAGTAATATCTTGAAGGATTTCATAAGTTTGATTTGGACGTCAGCCTTCATCACACTTGCTATCAAAATTTTGATCTTCCTCAGGCAAATTTTTACTGGTAAAATCCAGTACCTGTTCCTCTGCGACTGCATTCGTATTGTTAGGGGCACCTGCTACTACGAGAAGTAGTTTACCAAACGTTAAACACAAGCCTAGTCTTTAAACATTTTAAGTTTCCAAGCGGACCAGTTTTTGCACTGGCCGCCAAACTGGCTGTCACCAGCTCGGTCAGCCTCGCACCACGTACGAAGCTCTTATACGCTTCCTGGAATCTGCACCCGGCGTCCTAGAGCGACTTTTTTTGCCACTGCGGCCATCCAGACTCTCCACTGCAGCTAATACAGGCTCACTACCACGGCTGTTCCAATCCAGTGCGGCTCTTCCAATCCTATCCAGTGTGGCTGGCCCAAGCTTTCCACCGTGGGTGCTCCAGGTTCTCCACTGCGACGCTCCAAGATCTCTACTGTAGCTGATCCAAGCTCTCCACTGCAACTGCTCCAAGCTCTTCAATGCGGCAATACCAGGCTCTTCACTGGAACTGCTCCAAGCTTTTCAATGCAGCAGGCAGTTCCTGGCTCTCCACTGCTACTGATCCAGGCTCTCCACGGCTGCTGATTCAGGCTCTCCACTGCAGCTGATCCAGGCACTCCACTGCGGCTGATCCAGACTCTCCACTGCGGCTGATCCAGACTCTCCACTGCGGCTGATCCAGAATCTCCACTGCGGCTGATCCAGACTCTCCACTGCGGCTGATCCAGGCACTCCACTGCGGCTGATCCAGACTCTCCACTGCGGCTGATCCAGGCTCTCCACTGCTGCTGATCCAGGCTCTCTACTGCAGCTGATCCAGGCTCTCCACTGCTGCTGATCCAGGCTCTCCACTGCTGCTGATCCAGGCTCTCCACTGCAGCTGATCCAGGCTCTCGGCGTCGGCTCCATGCATGCGGCTCGCTTGGCTCTTCATGGCTGTGGTCTCTTTGATAATTCTACAAAATTTTGTCTCACTGCAGTCAAGTTTAAAGCAAGTTTAAATCGCTAATAAGAAATTTTTCTAAATTTTTCAGCTGGACAGGCTGGCTGCAGTTCCTTTAAAACGTTCGTATTATTGGATAAAATGCAAGGCTCCGTGAAGTGTTAGAAATCGCATCGAATTTCTGCACTAAAATTTTGCTAGGGCGTGATAACTTATTTATTTCCGTCCGTGAAGAATTGTTAAAAACTATGAGTGGAATTACAATCTTATTTATTTACCACACATTTTTCATTTGACCTCTTCTTTTCTTCATAACACTGGCAGTTCTTTCAGTTTCAAGTTGTTTGTAACGTAACGACTGGGAATCCAGTTTTACAAGGCCAAATTCCCAAGTAATTTGCTCGAAGGTTTATTAGAGGCTTTAGACGCAGAGGCTATAGACTTTTTTTCCTGGAACCATTCCAGTCGATCAAATGCAATGATGCATCATTACCTCTTGCATCATTGATACATCATCACCTCTTGCATCATTGATACATCATAACCTAGTGCATCATTGATACATCATTACCTAGTGCATCATTGATACATCATCACCTCTTGCATCATTGATACATCATCACCTCTTGCATCATTGATACATCATCACCTCTTGCATCATTGATACATCATCACCTCTTGCATCATTGATACATCATCACCTCTTGCATCATTGATACATCATCACCTCTTGCATCATTGATACATCATCACCTCTTGCATCATTGATACATCATCACCTCTTGCATCATTGATACATCATCACCTCTTGCATCATTGATACATCATCACCTCTTGCATCATTGATACATCATCACCTCTTGCATCATTGATACATCATCACCTCTTGCATCATTGATACATCATCACCTCTTGCATCATTGATACATCATCACCTCTTGCATCATTGATACATCATCACCTCTTGCATCATTGATACATCATCACCTCTTGCATCATTGATACATCATCACCTCTTGCATCATTGATACATCATCACCTCTTGCATCATTGATACATCATCACCTCTTGCATCATTGATACATCATCACCTCTTGCATCATTGATACATCATCACCTCTTGCATCACCGATACATCATCACCCAGTGCATCATTGATACATCATTACCTAGTGCATCATTGATACATCATCACCTAGTGCATCATTGTTACATAATAACCTCTTGCATCATTGATACATCATCACCCCTTGCATCATTGATACATCATCACCTCGTGCATCATTGATACATCATTACCTAGTGTATCATTGATACATCATCACCTCTTGCATCATTGAAACATCATCACCTCTTGCATCATTGATACATCATCACCTCTTGCATCATTGATACATCATCACTCTTGTATCACTGATACATTTCCTATCTGATGATAAATGTCCCAGGATACGCGACATTTTCCTCCTTGTTTGCCGTCACGCTGGCAAATATCGGACCAATTTAGTCGACGAGGTTACTTTCTGCAGGACTTCAGATAACTATTTGTCTTTTATAATAAATCCATTACCGTAAGTTTTGACCTTAAGCTTTATATATAAATATATATTTATCGTCGCAAACTATTAAAATGTCATTCGGAAACCTGCTTTTCGATCTCCCGACGCCAGCAAGAAATTTGGTTCCACTCATTGAAAAAACGAACAAGAAGATTGTTAATAAAAAGCATGCTCTGGTCTTCAATCAAACTTGCATAAAAGAAAATATATATTTATATATAAATAGGACTTGTAATAATTACTGCGTCTGGATAATATTAATAAATGTCTTTTGACATTTTAATGGATCCTTTTATAAATATATATGACTCAATATGATTTCCGTTTACATTTTAGGCCTTTACTGTACAGATTTTATGATTAAAAGCAAGCATTAACTGATCTATTGGTGAATGCTTTTTCCCCCTAAGATGGGTTGAAGTCACGAATTTTTTTTCTAATCAATTGATAAACACGATCAGATTGATTTGGGATTTCGTATTAAAATAATAAACTATCCTTAAAGAAACGTGTTGCTACACGATTTTTTAGCGATGTTTAAAAACTCAGTTAGCATTGTTTCATTTAAGTAACTAGAAACATAACAGAAAATACTATTTTTTGCAAGGAATGTTTTATATCTGAGTCTGTTTTCTTGAATTGGACGCAATGACCCAGTATTTACTGCAGGTTAGAATTACACAATCGGCTTTGAAATCACACCATTTAGTGTAGTTAATATCATGTAATTTATGAACGTTCATTGTCGTACACAAGACGTGCACTCGCATATATCATTCCAGTGGCTGGACGAACGCGTCGAATTCATTATGAATTTTCCGTCTAAATTATGAATTTTCCGTCTAAATTATGAATTTTCCGTCTAAATTATGAATTTTTTTAATTACTTAGCCGAGTATGGATACCATGACGGCTACAGGTTACAGGTATTCAGGCTGCTACAGGTTATAGGTATTCAGGCTGCTACAGGTTATAGGTATTCAGGCTGCTACAGGTTATAGGTATTCAGGTTGCTACAGGTTACAGGTATTCGGGCTGCTACAGGTTACAGGTATTCAGGCTGCTACAGGTTACAGGTGTTCAGGCTGCTACAGGTTACAGGTATTCAGGCTGCTACAGGTTACAGGTATTCAGGCTGCTACAGGTTACAGGTATTAAAGATATTCAAGGCTACAGGTAAGCAGGTTTCGCATTCAGCGCTCGGTTCTCTGAAGGTCTGAAGGCCGTCTCTCTGAAGGCCTGAAGGCCGTCTCTCTGAAGGCCTGAAGGCCGTCTCTCTGAAGGCCTGAAGGTCGTCTCTCTGAAGGCTGTTTGAAGGCAAATCAATTGAAGATTCTTATCTATCAGGAAAAATTAAGAAAATTAGAAAACACTCAAAGAAATTAGCGAGATTCTGTCCACATAGCGTGGCACATATTATTCCTGTGGGGGTCATCCTTATCTATTTTGGCACGGCTAAAAAGTGAATTAGTAATTCTTTAGTTCCCAATTAGAATTGTAGGTAAAATGTGTCATCCTTATCTAGTTTGGCCTGGCTAAATGGGTGAAAAATTAATGCTTATTCCGTTTTCTACTTGAATTGTTGGTAAAAAGTGATTCATTAATTGGACAAGATGCGCCAACAGTTTTTCTGCTTGTACAGGGTGAACCAGAATTAACTGACCCTTTTAATTTGTTTAAGAACGTTATGAAGTTGAAACTTGTTTTATTTAAAAGAAGAACATTTTTATGGTAATATTGTATCCTAGTTAAAATATTGTATCCTATTACAATATTTTATTATTGTATTAGTTATAATATGTATTATGTATTCATAATATGTTTTAGTTAAAATATTTTATGTAATGTTGTATCCTAGTTAGTTATTGTATCCTAAAACTAGGATACAATATTACCATAAAAATGTTCTTCTTTTAAATAAAACAAGTTTCAACTTCATAACGTTCTTACTTTTTTATTTATTAACAAATTAAAAGGGTCAGTTAATTCTGGTTCACCCTGTATCATTGCAATGCAGAATGCTCCCTCAACGAGTCGTCAATAAGAAGCCTAAGGCGGACTAATAACAAACATTTCAAATGGAATGAAAATCACACGGAATTAAAATGTATGAGGACAAAAATGCGTTCACAGCGGCTAATTTCAATGAAACTTTTATCAGCCTCCATTTTCACTGCTTTTTAGCCCATTTTCTCATTTATTGGAAAAACGGCGCTATTGTACTCGTCATGTCCGTCCGTCCGTGACTCCACGGACGGACGAGAAAATGCGCTCTCTGTCACTCATTTCAGTGGGTATTGATCTAATGTTTTTCATCGTTCAATTTCACCGATTTCATTTTTCTGGTTCCATCCCCGCCCTTGAATTCAACCCTTTAATTGTTATATACCAATTTCATAATGATAACCCTTTATCTGCATCAAATCCTTTCTAAACTACATATTTTATCATGATTTTCCATCATCTTCAACTTCATCAAATCCTCTCTAAACCACATATTTTAATCATGATCTTTTATCATCTATCATCTCCATCAAATCCTTCCTAATTAATTCTTAATACCTGAACTATATATACTACATATTTTATAATGATCTTCCATCATCTTAATATTTTTCATGATTTTCCATCATCTTCATCAAATCTTCTCTAAACTACATATTTTATCATGATCTTCCATCATCTTCATATTCATCATAGCCCAGCTAATCACTCACCAAATGAATGCGGATAACTCCATACAGGAGACGAGGTTCACTTCGTCCGCCTCAGGTGCTTGCTATGGCGGCTGTAATTTTTGGTGCTCCGATAATGCGGCTTTAATTCCGGGTAAGGTGGGCCAGCTGGCCACCGATAAACCGGCTGTAATTTTGGGTAAGGTGGACCACCTGGCCTCCGATAAACCGGCTGTAATTCCGGGTAAGGTAGGTCCGCTGGCCTTCGATAAACCGGCTGTAATTTTGAGCAAAGTGGGCCAGCTGGCCTTCAAAAATTCGGCTGTAATTTCGGGTAGGGTGGGTCAGTTAGCTTCCGATAAACCGGCTGTAATTTCGGGTAAGGTGGTTCCGGGTGGCCACCGATTACCCGGCTATAATTTCGGGTCAGGTGGGTCCGCTGGCTTCCGATAAACCGGCTGTAATTTCGGGTAAGGTAGGTCCGCTGGCCTCCGATAAACCGGCTGTAATTTCGGGTAAGGTGGTTCCGGGTGGCCACCGATTACCCGGCTATAATTTCGGGTAAGGTGGGTCCGCTGGCCTCCGATAAACCGGCTATAATTGCGGGTAAGGTGCGCCAGCAGGCCTCCGATAAACCGGCTGTAATTTCGGGTAAGGTGGGTCCGCTGGCCACTGATTACCCGGTTATGATTTTGAGCAAGGTGGGTNGCCTGCACTCGTGGCATGGACATGTAGGCCTGTACTCGTGGCATGGACATGTAGGCCTGTACTCATGGCATGGACATGTAGGCTTGTACTCGTGGCATGGACATGTAGGCCTACGCTCGTGGCATGGACATGTAGGCCTGTACTCATGGCATGGACATGTAGGCCTGTACTCATGGCATGGACATGTAGGCCTGTAATCGTGGCATGGACATGTAGGCCTACACTAGTTTCATGGACATGTAGGCCCACACTAGTGGCATGGACATGTAGGCCCACACTAGTGGCATGGACATGTAGGCCTACACTAGTGGCATGGACATGTAGGCCTACACTCGTGGCATGGACATGTAGGCCTACACTCGTGGCATGGACATGTATAATTAATAACCATAACGCTTCAATAATATAATTAATGTAAATATTGTTGCTAATCTAAAAAATATCTAAACTTTTTTACTTGAAATTAGGAATCCAGATGAATTTGACGTAAAGAAATCGAAATCAACTACTTCGGAAAGTTGATTTGTATCGATAACGAAACTTTTGTTTGCTCCAACATTCGTTGAAATTATTTACGAATATCACTCATTATTGGATAATTTGAATATAAACTGAAGATGAATCGCCATTCAAAAATGTATTTAGCGATATTTATCAATTCTATCCAGGCATGAATTTTATGAATTACGAGATGATATGAAAAATGGATTGGACGTTTGATTGAAGATAATGGTTGCTCAATGACTTGATTATTTTATAATTAAAAATTGAATCATTTTAGCTTGGGGTGCTGGTAATAAGGACAAAAGTATATGATTTTCTTTCAAACGTAATCGAAAATATAATCACAATGTAATTTTTGAGCTTTTGTTGCTTATTTTAACGTGAACAAATGATTATTTGCAGCAGTAAGTGCAGTATCGTGCAGTGCTCCAGTAGGTGCAGTACAATGTACTGCACCAGTGAGTACTTTGTGCAATTCACTGCACCAGTAACTATATACAGTACAATATACTGCACCAGTAACTACAGTGCAATGTACTGCACCAGTGAGTACTGTGCAATTCACCGAACCAATAACTACAGTACAATGTACTGCACCAGTGGGTACAGTGCAAAATATTGTACTCTATTGTACAGTACAATGTACTGCACCAGTGACTACAGTACAGTATACTGCACCAGTGAGTACAGTACAATGTACTGCACCAGCGAGTATAGTACAGAATATTGTATTCTATTGTACAGTACTCTACTGTACAGTACAATGTACTGCACCAGTGCGTACAGATTATTATATAATTTATAGATAATCGAGATGAGGACATTTGGTAAGACAGGTATCGCCGTTCAAAAAATTTTTTAGCTGATACTTGTCAATTCTATAAGGTATTAATTTATTGAATTACGAGTTAATGTGAATAATGAATTGGATGTTTGGTTTAAGGAAACGATTGATCAATGTGTTGACTATTTTTTGATCAAAAAACTTAATTCTTTTTAGCTTGGGGTGCTGGTAGAAAAGGCAAGGTATTTTATTTTCTTACAAATATAATGGAAAATATAATCACAGTGTAATTTTTGAGCTTATGTTGCTTATTTTAACGTGAAGAAGTGATTATCTGCAGCAATAAGTGCAGTACAATGTAATGCACCAGTGATTACAGTACAATGTACTGCACCAGTAACTGCAGTGCAATGTACTGCACCACCGAGTACAGTACAATGTACTGCACCACTAACTGCAGTATAATATACTGTACCAGTGTGAACTGTGCAATTCACTGCACCACTAACTACAGTACAATGTACTGCACCAGTGGGTACAGTGCAAAATATTGTACTCTATTGTACAGTACAATGTACTGCACCAGTGAGTACAGTACAATGTACTGCACCAGCGAGTATAGTACAGAATATTGTATTCTATTGTACAGTACTATTGTATATCTATATTTATGTACAGTACTATTGTATCTATTGTATAGCACAATGTACTGCACCAGTGCGTACTGTGCAAAATAATTTATTTTATACGACAGTACTCTACTGTACAGTATAATGTACTGCACCAGTGACTACAGTACAATATACTGCAACACTGAGTACAGTACAAAATAATGTACTCTATAGCACACCGCAGCAGCTGGGGCTGAAGGATGAACGCGTCTGAGGTGAGCTCTTGTTTATCATTTTTTACAGCCTCGCTCATGGCGGCTTCCTATACTCGTCGTATCCTGGGTCAAAATGATTCACATCCTTACATGCAGCGACCTTGCGTACATGTAATTACTTTTTATTGCTATATCCGACTATTATTAACTCCTATTACTTCGGATATAAGTATTAAAATCACTTGGCTGCTTAAGTCGCAAATTTACCAGGAATTTAAAAGTAGAGAAAATAGCCAAAAAGTTCACCATTTCTCATAAGAGAAAACGAAACGACGATGGAGCTGGACTCCGAAACGTTTTCTCTTATAAGAAATGGTGAACTTTTTGGCTATTTTCTTTACTTTTAAGTTCCTCCTATTACTTATATTAGCTTTATACTATTATCGTTCATTGCCTATCTTTATCTTACTTAGAATTGGTTACACTCGAATACGTTATAGTTGTGTTTTGTTACTTTACGATCACAGCACAACTTGCGATCACAGCACAACTTGCGATCACAGCACAACTTACGATCGCCGCAACTTACGATCGCCGCAATTTACGATCCATTGTCATTTGACCTGCGCTTGGTTGTGTAATTTCGAATTTCCACTGAAAGCCAAAGTCCACAATGGCGTAGTCTGTGCAAGCCGCGCTGTTAAGCCCTCAGGTCAACACAAATTCTTGATGCAAAAATAAAATAACAAATTGTCATCGAACTGTAGGCTGTGAAAGGCTCGTCAATAAAGCAGGCTGTCAAAACAGTCTGCCCTGACCTTCAGCTGTAGTGGTCTGCTAATGCAGCTGTAACTATTTGCAGCTGCAATTTATCATGGTATTTTTAAATAAAAAATATTAATATCAATATATTATTTCTCACGACTAATTTGCGCACGCGGATGTAAAAATTCATGAATGTTTTTATCACGTCACAAATCTTAGTTAAAAAAATACTTGTTGCATGTTGCCTCTATCGACCCAGCCAAGGTTTTAATTCAATCACTGCGCATAAAATTATATACCGACAATGGATCTGAATGTGCAAAATTTTTTGGTGGACATTGGATCTGAACGTGTATTAGTTTGCGGCCGAGAATGAATCAGAATGTTCCAAAGTTTTTGATGCACAACGGATCCGAATTTTTCGTAGCTGAAGAAGTAATTAGCAACACCTTGACGGAGGTCAAGTTCAAAGTGGTATCTTTGTTGGTCCGGCAATTTGATGGATATTAAAGGATGAGAATTTTTCGACAACTCTAAACCCCTAAGAGTTGACAAAGTCGAGAAGTTTCAAAACAGTGACGGAACGCGCGTGATCAAATATGAAGAAATATTGAAGCAGATGTTGGAGTGCTTCAGGATACTTGGCTGGATACATGATCCTTCTGGAAGTCCCTGAAAATCCATTTCCTACACCAGCACCTGAACTTCTTCCCTATTAATTATGGAGTTGTCTTATCGAGGCCAACACCGCAAGCGATTCCGCCAAAAAAATTTCGCACTTAAATGGTATATGATATATGATATATGGTATATGGTATATGATATATGGTATATGATAAATGGTATATGGTATATGATTAATTGGAGACGCTCTACCGAGGGATTTTCAACCTGAACATGTGGGGCTGTTTCTGTTGGCTTCTGCATGGTGCAACACAACTGACACGATGCAATACAAACTCAATGTCAACGTTAAATCAACGCTTAATAGACGTTTAATTCGAGTTTAATAAACGCGTAATAAACGTTTAGTCAGAGTTTATTAAACGCCTAATAAACGTTTAATTCGAGTTTAATAAACGCCTAATAAACGATTAATCCGAGTGTAATAAACGCCTAATAAAGGTTTAGTCAGAGTTTAATAAACGCCTAATAAACGTTTAATTCGAGTTTAGTAAACGCCTAATAAACGTTTAAACCGAGTTTAATAAACGCCTAATAAACGTTTAATCAGAGTTTAATAAAGGTTCTATCAACTTTCAACTAAAGCTTAGTCGACGTTTAATCAACTTTTAATCAACGTTTAATCAACTTTTAATCAACGTCTAAACAACGTTTGATCATAGTTGAAACAATGTTTAATCAAATTTCCGTCAACGTTTAATTAACATTCAATCAAATTTCAATCAACGCTAAATCAACGTTCAATCAGTGTCTAATCAACGTATAATAACGCTAATTACACGTTCAATAATCGTTAATAAACGTTCATTCCAAGTTTATTCAACGTTTATTCAAGTTAGCTTTGGTCAAAGTTTCTCTGTCAAAGTTGAAACAATGTTTGGTCCGCGTTATTTCCACGTAAGATGCCTGGTATTTCGTCCGCCGTCCGCAGCACGTACGGCGTTACGGAAAAAATCTGCGGTCACCGCCGGACTCTCGTTTTTATATCGAGGCCCTGGACGCTAAACCGGCCAAACATATTTTTCAGCTCGATGCTGGAAGGAGGAAGTGTTTAATAGAAATTAAATTCCTTCATAATTTTCGATTATCTTCTTTCTTACTTAGAAAGATTTATTACCACGTTTTTCTTAGCTCGCTTTCGTGTCCGTCTGTCTGTCTGTGTCCGTCTGTCTGTCTGCTGTCTGTCTGTTTGTGATGATCAAATCTTGCAATCGATATTTTACCAACTTTCCCGCTATCTAGCGCTCTGAAACTTTTAGGGAAGCTCAGCTCCCGATGACAATGCAATAATCAATAATTTGTTGCACGTTTCCAGGCGTATTTATCACTATTATAAACAAATTAATTTTCGAAGTGGTTCCTGTAATCGATCGCAGCGCCATTCCCCCTACTATAATCCATCCATCTGACATGGTTTGGTCGCCAATAACACGCCTATAATCCATCCATCTGACATGGTTTGGTCGCCAATAACACGCCTATAATTCATCCATCTGACATGGTTTGGCCGCCAATAACACGCCCATAATCCATCCATCTGCCAAACATGGTTTGACCGCCAATAACACGCCTATAAACCATACATACGACACGGTGTCGCCGGCTGTAACGTGCCTATAAACCATCCATCTAACACGGTTTGGCCGCCAATAACACGCCTATAATCCATCCATCTGACACGGTTTGACCGCCAATAACGCGCCTATAATTCATCCATCTTACACGATTTGGCCGCCTGTAACGCGCCTATAGTTCAGTCGATACGAGTCGGTCAATAAAGCCAGGCAGGTTGTTGTGGAGAACAAGCCATGACATGGTTTGGTCGCCAATAACACGCCTATAAACCAGCCATCTAACACGGTTTGGTCGCCAATAACACGCCCATAATCCATCCATCTGACACGGTTTGGTCGCCAATAACACGCCTATAATCCATCCATCTACATCCATCTGACATGGTTTGGCCGCCAATAACACGCCTATAATTCATCCATCTGACATGGCTTGGCCGCCTGTAACACGCCTCTAATTCATCCATCTGACATGGTTTGGCCGCCAATAACACGCCTATAATTCATCCATCTGACATGGCTTGGCCGCCTGTAACACGCCTCTAATTCATCTATCTGACACGGTTTGGCCGCCTGTAACGCGCCTATAGTTCAGTCGATACGAGTCAGTCAATAAAGCCAGGCAGGTTGTTGTGGAGAACAAGCCTCAGGCTTGACATTTCGCAGCCTCTCTCTCCGGCCTTGCACTTCTCTCTGTCTATGCACTGTGGACTCGTCTATTTTTCTCAGTATTCCTTTGTTCGTCTATTTTTCTCAGTATTCCTTTGTTCCTCGTAAATACTTCATGGTTTTACGGAAATAAGCAGTTTCAGACGAATTATCAACAATTTTTCCATATGTTATGCAGCTGTTCGTAAATACTTCTTGGCTTTTCGTATAAAAGCAACTATAGAAGCATTCTCTTCAACTTTTCTTAGAGTTTACTTGTACTTAGCAAAGACATGGACGTTTTTTTCGTACATAAACGGAAGCGAACAAGTTGTTTTCTTTGACCAATTCCGACATTTACCCACTAAGAAAATGGAACGCAAGAACACTGTACGCGTTCTTTGTCCAAATGTGGGCTACATCTCCACAAAGAACACTTCAGCGGCTGGAGAGTCCACACAGAAATATAATGGGTCACATTGTGCAAATAATGACACTTTCTTATCCCCATTACGGAAAAAAAACGGACATATATAGCACTGATGGGCTATTTTCGTAAGGCCAAACCGAGTCAGTGTGACCCACGCAAGAATAAAACAGCATTGCTTTTTAAACAAAGTTGCTCGTTGAACAAATTCTTAGAAGAGAAGGTAATATGCGACAACGTATCCAAGATACCGATGCAAGTTTAAAAAATACAAACGCTCTGAAATATGTGATGGGTTTTAATTAGAATACCTATATAATTAGTTATACATGTTCAATTTACAGGACTGTTAGGATTAATTTGTGTTGTATTCCTCGTTATAGAGATTTAATATTTAGTACTTGTATAGGTTTAAAATTTAAGTTCTTCACCATTAGTTTTGTCAAATCGCAGCTTAGCCGCAAATTTAAAAGCAAAAAAAAATTTGCCTCGCTTATTCTGTATGTAGGTTTTCATGCAAATTTTGCTTCTCTCTGCCGATTGTATTTGTATTCTTTTATACATTTTTGAAGCTGCTCTTCGGAACATTTTCGGTTATGATGTGGATTTACTTAGCGTCTTCATTTGTTTTAGATTATAGGTTAAGTCCATGCATTTTCCTACGTGAGATTGAGTTTTATTTACCTTCGCTATTTTCGGTAACGATTTGCTTCCGGTAAATCGTCGTGAATTACGCAATCGATGTGTCGGAATTGTTTACTGATGTTTAATTCTGATAATTAATAAGAAAGAGTAAAGTAAAGTCTCGTTATTAAATTAAGTGTCCGTTGGCTGCATAATGGCTACGATTTATTGTTCAAAATACAATATATTATACAATATTTACGTACCCTGTCCATGCATATGGTAATGTAGATCAGATACTCTAGTTTCGCGTAATCTCCATCCACTCTGCTAGGATTATAACCGGTTTATACTTTTACTGTACAATTGTGGAAACATTAGTTTCTTAAATACGCTTCTTTATGGCCATCATATCTCCCGATAGCCCTACAAACTCCTCAGCCCCGATAATAGCCTGTATTGTTTGCCTACCGTACGGAGAAGCATATTTTTTATTTATTTTAATTTTAAGGAAAAATGTCATTTAGAATAAGTACGATTTTTTAAAAGTTATTCCTGACTCACCTACGAGTGTTTCCTATATACGAAAAAAAACAGTATTGGTATTCTTCAGACTATGCATTGGCCACCGTTAATCCGCCTGGGATTTACATTACCCTCAGTTGTGCTGCTCTAGAAAATATGATAACATGTTCCTTCATATGCATGCATGATGTCAGTACCTTTGGATCCGGGATAAGTGCAAGCAAACAAAACCATATACGTGATCTACATGATCTACAATTGTTTAATAGGATACGGGATAGTATCCTATCTCGTATCCAGAAACACTGACATCATGCATGAATATTTAACAAGTCCCTTTTATATTCACACAAAACTTCAATAGCTCTTGATATAGGACAAGTGCAAGCGAACAAACCCATTAACATGATCTGCAATAGGATACAGGATCGTATCCTATCTCGTATCAAGAAACACTCACATGGTGCATAAATATTTAATAAGTCCCTTTTATATGCACACAAGATGTCAATAGCTCTTGATATAGGATAAGTGCGAGCAAATAAAACCATATATTTGATCTCCAATAGGAGTAACGATCTCGTCCAATATAGCGGGAATCATTTATGTATACGCTCACGGTATCCTGAAAGTGATAATGAACTTTTTTTCATTGTTTAATCCCTAAATACTCCGGTATGTAATATGATATATATGCAATTCCTAGATCAGTGATGCAACCATAAGAATGTGCTATTAGCAGTTGGGCTAAACAACAAACAAACAGAATTAGATTAACTAGATACAAAACTGTAAATTAATTAGAAACGTTAGTTCTACGATTTCACATCGAAACCAAGTTTAGATACGTGATTAAGTAAAATTAATGATCTAGGACGAACCTCTAGTGAAGTGCACCATGGCAGTGTCATTGGGCGGGGTCTGAGGCAGTGTTCTACTGCAGTGTTCTAGTACATTGCTTTACTGCAATGCTCTAGTCAGTCTAGTGCATTGTTTACTGTAGTGTTCTAGTGCATTGTTTACTGCAGTGTTCTAGTGCATTGTTGTACTGCAGTGTTCTAGCGTATTGTTTACTTCAGTGTTCTAGTGTATTGTTGTACTGCAGTGTTCTAGTACATTGCTTTACTGCAATGCTCTAGTCAGTCTAGTGCATTGTTTACTGTAGTGTTCTAGTGCATTGTTTACTACAGTGTTCTAGTGAATTGTTCTACTGCAGTGTTCTAGTGAGTCGCTTTACTGCAGTGTTCTAGTGAGTCGCTTTACTGCAGTGTTCTAGTGCATGGTTTACTGCAGTGTTCTAGTGCATTGTTCTACTGCAGTGTTCTAGTGCAGTAATCTAGCGCAGTTTTCTAGCGCAGTTTTCAAGCGCAGTTTTTCTAGAGCATTGTTCTGGCGCAGTGTTCCAGCGCAGTTTCCTATCGCAGTGTTCTAGCGCAATGTTCTAGCGTAGTTTTCTAGCGCAGTTTTCGAGCGTTTCTACCGCCGTTTTTTAGCGCACTGTTCTAGCCCTGTTTTCTAGCACAGTGTTCTAACGTAGTGTTCAAGCGCAGTGTTCTAGTGCAGTTTGCTAGCGCAGGGTTCTAGCGCAGTTTTCGAGCGCAGTTTTCGAGCGCAGTTTTCTAGCGCTGTTTTCCAGTGCTATTTTCCAGCGCTATTTTCTAGCGTTACTTTCTGCCGCTGTTTTCTAGCGCAGTTTTCGAGCGCAGTTCTCTAGCCTAGCATTCTAGCGCAGTGTTCTAGCACTGTTTTCTAGCGTTACTTTCTACCGCTGTTTTCTAGCGCAGTTTTCTAGCGCAGTTCTCTAGCCCAGCATTCTAGCGCAGTGTTCTAGCGCTGTTTTCTAGCGTTACTTTCTACCGCAGTTTTCTAGCGCAGTTTTCTAGCCCAGCATTCTAGCGCAGTGTTCTAGCGCTGTTTTGTAGCGTTACTTTCTACCGCAGTTTTTTAGCGCAATCTCTTAGCCCAGCATTCCAGCGCAGCATTCTAGCGCTGTTTTCTAGCGTTACTTTCTACCGCTGTTTTCTAGCGCAGTTCTCTAGCCTAGAATTCTAGCGCAGTGTTCTAGCGCTGTTTTCTAGCGTTACTTTCTACCGCTGTTTTCTAACGCAGTTTTCTAGCGCAGTTTTCTAGCGCAGTTTTCTAGTGCAATGTTCTAGCCCAGCATTCTAGCGCAGTGTTCTAGCGTATTGTTCGTTCTTGCGATCGTCGCGACGTTGACATTCCGAGCGTCTGATTCACCGCCACCTGTTGTATTGATTGTGAAATTTCAGTCAATTTCTGTATATCTTGCGCCATTGCCATGAATTTCGTAATCATTTCCTTAATTTTTATCTGACTGCGACTAACATAAGCGCAGATATCGACGATAATCTCAATATCACTATTGCAAACTTTGCATTTATACTACCCGAATTATTGCTTGTACTTATTTTTATTTATATGTTACTGTATTTTTACATGATCATTTATGTTTGTGTTTTCGCCGTCCTGTTATCATTACTCTGTTGCCTGTTATCGCGCTATCCATATTCCGCTATCATTTGCTTATAAGTTATTGGCCATCGTCTTCCTGTTATCTTTTCATCATTGTTGGCATTCACTTTTTAACGATGCCCTGTCATCATCTTTGTTATCATAAATCTCTCTTCCCTATTCAACAATTGTTCATTATAAAATAATAATTGTTATCATCGTCCAATTATTTTACTTTTCCTTATTTCTTTTGTTATCTCATTGCAATCTCTTTATCAGCGCAGCGTTATTGCTCTGTTATCATGACTGTGTTATCACTCTGATATCATCGCAGTGATATCGCTGTTATCATACATTGTTATTGCTCTTATATCTTATTACCATCAAGTTGTTATCGCTTTGTTAGCATCACATTGTTATCGCTGTGTTCTCATCGCATTGTTATCTCTGTGTTATCACATTATTACCACCGTGTTCTCATCACATTGTTATCACTGTTTTCTCATCACATTGTTATCACCGTGTTCTCATCACATTGTTATCACATTTTTCTCGTCACATTGCTATGTCTGTGTTCTCATCGCATTGTTATCACTGTGTTCTCATCACATTGTTATCACTGTGCTTTCATCACATTATTATTGCTGTGTTATGGCCGTTTTATCATTGCGTTCTCATCACATTGTTATCGCTGTCTTCAAATTTTTATCGCTCTCATCATATTTTTATCGCTGTCATCATATTTTTATCGCTGTGTTCTCATCACATTGTTATCGCTGTGTTACAACCATTATATCTCTGTGTTCTCATCACATTGTTATCGCTGTGTTACTGCCGTTATATCTCTGTTATCCTCAGATTGTTATCCTTATCTCTGTGTTGTCCCCAGGCCACGCCCCACGGTGCAGAGGAGGCGCTCGACAAGGAGCCCACCGGCAAAGTCAAGCTGGGATGGATGAAAGGCGTCCTGGTGAGTCATGAGTGAAGTGGGTCGTGAGTAAAGGTGGGTCATGAGTAAAGTGGGTCATGAGTAAAGTGGGTCATGAGTAAAGTGGGTCATGAGTAAAGTGGGTCATGAGTAAAGTGGGTCATGAAGAAAGTGGGTCATGAGTAAAGTGGGTCATGAGTAAAAGTGTGTCATGAGTAAAGGTGAGTCATGAGTAAAGTGGGTCATGAGTAAAGTGGGTCATGAGTAAAGTGGGTCATGAGTAAAGTGGGTCATGAGTAAAGTGAGTCATGAGTAAAGTGGGTAATGAGTAAAGTGGGTAATGAGTAAAGTGGGTATGTCAGTTAGGTGCCTGTCAGTTAGGTACCTGTCAGTTAGGTACCTGTCAGTTAGGTGCCTGTCAGTTAGGTGCCTGTCAGTTAGACGCTTGTGTCTGGTAAAAGCTGTCCCCAGTTAAAAGCAATATTCAGTTAAAAGCAAATTTCACTTCTATTTTCCCGTCACGTGAATCTATTGAGCAAATTCAGCAGTAAACCACAATAAAGCGGAGCAAGTTAGTTTAACTATAACAACCAAATCTATTAGTTTAACTATAACAACCAAATCTATTAGTTTAACTATAGCAACCAAATTTAATAGTTTAACTATAACAACCAAATCTATTAGTTTAACTATAGCAACCAAATTTAATAGTTTAACTATAACAACCAAATCTATTAGTTTAACTATATTAACCAATTATATTGAATGTTAATGATGTGTTGTGGCCGCAGATGCCGTGCATGCTGAACATCTGGGGCGTGATGCTGTTCCTGAGGATCTCCTGGGTCGTGGGACAGGCTGGACTCTGTAAGTGTAGTGAACTTAAGGAGAGGGTATTAGAGATAACGCGAATACGATAAAGAGGGTATTAGATATAACGCGCCTACGACAAGGGGAAGTTATTAGAGATAACGCGCCTACGACAAGGAGAAGTTATTAGAGATAACGCGCCTACGATAAGGAGAAGTTATTAGAGATAACGCGCCTACAATGAGGAGAGGGTATTAGAGATAACGCGCCTACGATAACGAGAGGGTATTAGAGATAACGCGCCTACGATAAGGAGAGGGTATTAGAGATAGCGCGCCTACGATAACGAGAGGGTATTAGAGATAACGCGCCTACGATAACGAGAGGGTATTAGAGATAACACGCCTACGATAAGGGGAGGGTATTAGAGATAACTCGCCTACGATATGGGGAGGGTATTCGATATGAAGCGCCTACGATAAGGAGATGGCATTAGATATAACACGCCTACGATAAGGAGAGGGAGGGTATTAGAGATAACACGCCTACGATATGGGGAGGGTAATTAGAGATAACGCGCCTACGAAAATGAGAGGGTATTGAAGATAACGCGCCTACGATACGGGGAGAGTATTAGATGTAAGGCGCCTAAGATAAGGAGAGGGTATTAGAGATAACGCGAATACGATAAGAGGAGGGTTTTAGATATACTGTAACGCGAATACGATAAGGAGAGGGTTTTAGAGATAACGCGAATACGATAAGGGGAGGGTATTAGATATAACGCGAATACGATAAAGAGAGGTTATTAGAGATAACGCGAGTACGATAAGGGGAGGGTATTAGATATAACGCGAATACGATAAAGAGAGGTTATTAGAGATAACGCGAATACGATAAGGGGAGGGTATTAGATATAACGCGAATACGATAAAGAGAGGTTATTAGAGATAACGCGAGTACGATAAGGGGAGGGTATTAGATATAACGCGAATACGATAAGGGGAGGGTATTAGAGATAACGCGAATACGATAAGGGGAGGGTATTAGAGAGAACGCGAGTACGATAAGGGGAGGGTATTAGAGATAACACGCCTACGATAAGGGGATGGTATTAGAGATAACACGCCCACGATAAGGGGATGGTGTTAGAGATAACGCGCCTACGATATGGGGAGGGTATTAGTTATAACGCGCCTGCGATTTGAAGAGGGTATTAGAGATAGCGCGCCTATGATAACGAGAGGGTATTAGAGATAACGCGGCTACGATAAGGAGAGGGTATTAGAGATAAGAAGATAATATCAGAGGCGCCTACGAAAATATTGATACAATATTAGGAGCCAACGATAATATTGATCCAATATTAGGCACCTATGATATTATTGATCCAATATTAGGCGCATTCGATAATATTGAATACAGAATACTAATAATTTTCTGTAAAAATTGGAATTAAAATACATTTTCCCGCTATAATAGCCTTGACACTGATCATCGTATGCTCGGCCAACCTGGTGACGTTCATCACAGCGCTCTCCATGTCGGCCGTCGCTACGAACGGCCTCATCCAAGGCGGTGAGTCTGAGTACCGACCTTTATCAGGCACTGCTAAGGACTAGACGGGTTAGCTCATCCGTGGCGGTGAGTCTGAGGACAGCCCTTTTTCACACCCTACCAAGGATTAGACGAGTTAACCTCAACCATGGCGTTGAGTGTGAGGACCGCCTTTTATCAGGCGCTGCTAAGGACTAGACAGACGGGTTAGCTCATCCGTGGCGGTGAGTCTGAGTACCGCCCTTTATCAGGCGCTGCTAAGGGCTAGACAGGATATCTCATCCAGAGCGGTGAGTGTGAGAACCGCCCTTTATCAGGCATTGCTAAGGACTAGATGGGTTAGCTCATCCGTGGCGGTGAGTTTGAGGACCATCCATCAGGCGCTGCTAAGGACTAGATAGGTTATCTAATCCGCGCGGGGGTCTGAGGACGGCTCTTTCCCAGGCGATCACACGCTGTAGGCTAGACTTTTGACACCACCAGCCTGAAGTACCACCAAATTCGGCACCAAATGCATCATCTTAAAAAATTTATGCCATGCAATATATTGTTTGATTTATAAAAGCAATTTTAATAGGGTTTAAAGAGCACACTGTACAGTATACACCCTCTTACATTTCAGTTGGTTTTCATATATAATACGCATTAAAAACGCACATATTATACGCATTATATGTGAAAATACATTTTCATATATAATACGCAAGGTGGCATTAAATATACATTATTCCATCCTACACACCACCTAACACCTCAGGTGGAGTATACTACATGATCTCCCGGTCGCTGGGGCCAGAGTTCGGTGGCTCCATCGGCCTCATGTTCACCCTGGCAAACTCCATCGCCGTGTCCACGTACATCATCGGCTTCGTCAACAGCTTGCAGGTGAACACAGCGATGTGGGTTATTGTTTAGAGCATGTTGGGTGATTATGGTATTATGTGTTGCAGGTGATGGAATTATGGTGTATTGGAGGAGGGCATGTATGGCGCAGTGAAGTGTGTGTGTATTGCGATGGCGTGATGTGTTGCAGGTGATGGAATTGGAATTATAGTGTATTGGAGGGCATGTATGGCGCAGTGAAGAGTGTGTGTATTGCGATGGCGTGATGTGTTGCAAGTGATGGAATTATGGTGTGTTGGAGGGCATGTATGGTTGGTTGAAGTTGGGTGCGTGTGTTGCGATTGTGTGGTGTGTTGCTTGCTGAGCAATTATGATGTTATGGGAAGCGTGCATTATGATGTAATGGGAGTCGGATGCATGGTGATCGGCATGTAGTTTGGAGCGTATTTTGTGGTCAATATGTGGGATATATAAGGTTTAAGTAGATCAATCATTATCCGGTATAATGCAGGGATGGTTCATTGGTCGTGGTGAGATGTGTGCAGGGTGACAATCAGGTATTACAGCCCGAGTTGTTATGTTTTACTGTTATCACGGACCCGTTGTTATCCTTGTTATCACGGACCCGTTGTTATCCTTGTTATCACAGGACCTGTTGTTAACCTTGGTATCATAGAACCTGTTATTACCCTGGTTATCACGGGAACAGTTGTTATCATTGCTATCACTGTACCTGTTGTTATCCTCGTTATCACGGAGCCCGTTGTTATCCATGTTATCTCAGTATCTGTTGTTATTCATGTTATTTCAAAGCCGAATGTTACCCTTGTTATCATGAGACCTGCTGTTTTCCTTGTTATCGCATGACCCTTTGGTATCCTTTATCACATGACCTGTAGTTATCCGTGTTATCGCAGGACCCGTTGTTATCTTTATTATCACAGGACCTGTTGTTATCCTTGTTATCACAGCATCTGTTGTTATCCTTGTCATCATAGGGTATGTTGTTATCCTTATTATCATAGGACCTGCTGTTATCCTTGTTATCACAGAATATTTTGTTATCCTTGTTATCACATGACTCGTTATCCCTGTTATCACAGGATCTGTTGTTATAATTGTCGTCACAGGACCTGTTGTTATCCTTGTTACCACAGGACCTGCTGTTATCCTTGTTATTACAGAACCCATTGTTATCCTTGTTATCACAGCACCCATTGTTATCCTTGTTATTTCAGGATCTGTTGTTATCCCTGTTATCACAGAACCCTGTTGTTATCCTTGTTATCTCAGGACTTGTTGTTATCCTTGTTATCTCAGGACCTGTTGTTATCCTTTTTATCTCAGGACATGTTGTTATCCTTGTTATCTCAGGACCTGTTGTTATCCTTGAGGGTGACCAGAGTGAGTGGACTGGGTCACCAGGGTGAGTGGACTGGGTCACCAGGGTGAGTGGACCGGGTCACCAGGGTGAGTGGACCGGGTCACCAGGGTGAGTGAACTGGGTCACCAGGGTGAGTGGACTGTGTGACCAGAGTGAGTAGACTGGGTCACAACGGTGAGTGGACTGGGTCACCAGGCTGAGTGAACTGGGTCACCAGGGTGAGTGGACTGTGTCACCAGGGTGAGTGGGCTGTGTCACCAGGGTGAGTGGACTGGGTGACCAGGGTGTGTGGACTGGGTCTCCAGGGTTAGTGGACTGAGTGGCCGTGGTTAGTGGACTGAGTGGCCGTGGTTAGTGGACTAATGGCCGTGGTGACTGGACTAAGTGGGCGCGGTGAGTGGACAGAATGATCAGGGTGAGTGGACTTGGCACCAGTGTGAGTGGACTGAGTGACCAGGGTGAGTGGACTGAGTGGTCGTGGTGAGTGGACTGAGTAGTCGTGGTGAGTGGACTGAGTGGTCGTGGTGATTGGACTGAGCGGTCGTGGTGAGTGGACAGAGTGACCAGGGTGAGTGGACTGGGCACCAATGTGAGTGGATCAGATCGTCATCTCTTGTGGTCAACCTTACTATTATCTCCCGTTGTAACCTTCCTTTTCATCAATCTTTATCAACATAATAGTCACCTGCGCTTTCATCTTCCGTTATGACCCCCATTACCAGCTCAGTTATTATCCCCCGTTATCACCTCCATCATCACCTCCACGTCACCCCGCAGGTCCAGATCGGGCTGCTCTTCTTGCTCATCGGGTCGCAGGTTGACTTCGTCATCGGCGCCTTCGTCGGTCCCCTCGACGATACTGAACGCGCACAGGGCTTCGTCGGCCTCAGCGGTGAGACGATCACGTGTAGTGTTCCCTCAGATTACCCTTATTGGCAAGGGCTGTTCACTTACCTAATTCCCTCGGTAATGTTAACTGTTTTAAAAAGTTTCCCCTCATCTAAGAGAACTGCTCTATTTTCTTCATCGCAGAGAACTGTTCTCACTATTCTTCTCGTTTCAGGTGAACTATTCTCACTATTCTTCTCATTTCATGTGAACTTTTCTCACTGTTCTTCTCGTTTCAGGTGAACTGTTCTCGCGGAATTTCTACAATGACTTCAGGTACGCCGAGGGTTCAGATCAGAACCTGTTCTCTGTGTTCGCCGTGTTCTTCCCCGCCGTGACGGGCATTGTGGCGGGCGCCAACCTCTCTGGGGACCTCAAGGTGTGTGTGGGTTCCTATAACGGGCGTCATTTATATAACGGGGAACCATTCATGTAAGAAGCGTCGTCCAAATAACGCTTTGCTATCCCAATGACGGTGTACGAATCCTTTATTGATGTACTTCAAGTAATTGATCGGTTTTAGTTCCAATATTTAAATCGGTTTTAGATTGGTTTTAGTTGCAATATGCAATAATCCTACAACTCACCAAATAATCACCAAGATTGTTTAGGGACAACTGCAAGGGGTTCCCTGTCAAGAAATGTGATTTTTTCCTAATCAAAAAGAATGAACTTAATTAACTAAAATCAACTAGCATTGTTTCGGTTACGCGATGTGCCTCCCTTATACCGGGGTCACAGTTCCTGCAACGGAAACCTAATTTTTGAAACTAGGTGGTTCTCAGGTGGCTTTGATTATGATAATGTAGTTTGGTTCCTACAACGGGTGGAGTGGTAAAGGATTGAGGGTCATATAATGGGTTGCAATCCAAATGTATTATACTTGCTAATTTTTTTTCTTTCGGCTCCCTTTGGTGTTGTATGACGAGGTGTAGTATCGTTTAACGGTGCGTAGTCTCATTTTGATATGGTGTGGTATCGTACTTACAGTTTTGACCCGTTGCATTGTATCCCTAGGACCCCTGCGGAGCGATCCCCAAGGGTACGCTGCTCGCCATCGGCATCACCTTCCTCACCTACATCGGCTACCCCTTCTTGCTGGCGGCCACTGTGGTCAGGGATGCCTCAGGTAAACATTTTATCAGCTCAATTAGACATTGGACGCCTAACGCCTTGTAGTCATGGTACGTTTCTAGTGGATATTGAACGTCTTGGGTAGAAATAGGATGCCTCGAATAGATATGGCACCTATATATATCGGGTAGACATAACACGTCTCGAGAGGTTATGTCGCCTGGAAGGTGCAAGACGCTAACGCATTTATCAAAGATTTCCGAATTACATCTACCCATTGTCTTTTCCTTACTCTTTACCTCCTATATAATCAATAACTTTCAATCTTTCTTCTTTCTAATGTTCCATTTACTGGCTTACTTCTTTCTATGTCCTCAGTCTTGCATCTATTTTCCTAGACCCTTCTTCCTACTTCTTTTCAGCTATTTTTGCGCATTTGATTATTTTAATAATGACATCATCTTCTTTTACATTAATCATGCAATGCTACCCCCAGGCAACGTGACAGAGTTCCTGGACTACATTGTCAACGACACTGAATTCATAGATGGTGAAAAGTCCATCCTCGACGCACCTTCCTTCACGGGGGAGACTTGCTCGAACCTCGGCCCCGCTGCCGTGCATCCCCTCAATCTCACACGCTGTGCTTACGGCCTTCATAATAACTTCCAGGTTAGTTAGCGATGTCTTATAGCCTCCACAACAACCTCCAGGGCGATTTGACGATATCTTAGGGCTTTCAAAACAACCTCCAGGCGATTTGACGAAGTCTTAGGGCCTTCACAACAACCTCCAGGCAAGTTAGCGATGTCTTAGAGCCTCCTCAACAACTTCCAGGCGAGTTAGCGATGTCATAGAGCCTCCTCAACAACTTCCAGGCGAGTTAGCGATGTCTTAGATCTCCACAACAACTGCTTGGTGAAGTCACTCTTTGGCCTCGATTATTGCACTATTCCGCCATAGTTGCAATGTTATTTACAGACTAATTAGGTTGCTCACTATTAGGCTTATTCGGTAGCTTCGGTGCTTGTCAATCATCTCCACCTCGTGTCGAATACATGAATGAACGAGACCAGGGAATGATCAATACTCTATGGAAAACTCGGAACGTAAAATGACGTAACAATTACGTAACGTAATTTTTATCATTGAAAATATGATGTCGAATGATCAAGTTTATTCGGTACCATTCCCTCACCAGGTTATGGAGCTGGTGTCGGTCTGGGGTCCGTTGATCTACGCAGGCTGCTTCGCGGCTACGCTGTCCTCCGCCGTGGCTTCTTTGGTGGGCGCCCCCCGCGTGCTGCAGGCCCTCGCCAAGGACAGACTCTACCCCGGCATCCATACCTTCAGCTGCGGCTACGGCCCCAGCAACGACCCTGTCAACGGCTACATCCTGGTCTTCATCATTGCTCTCGGGTGCATCATGATCGGTGAGCCTATGGTTCTCGTGAAATTGACGCGGCAATTTTTACTCTTTCGGGTGTGTGTACGCATTGCTCTATTCTCTATTCGCATTTAATAATGTTGTCTAGTGATCCGATTCTTAAACTCTATACTCAATTAACACGAGTCATCTAATAATTCGCTACCATGACCAATCGTGGACTGGATCATGGTATCGTTCACCATTGGACATGGACTGGACATCGATTCACGATATCGTGAACCGTCGTGGATCATGATAGAAATAATCATTTTCCAGCTGGATTTCGAATGACGTCTTGGTTTTTGGTCACGCTAGAACTCCAACGCTCCCACCAACAACCCTTTACACTACCAAAAACCTCCGAACTCTCACCAATAACACTCCACACTCCCACAAATATAACCCCACACTACCCAAAAACCCCATACTCTTCTTAATAACCCCAAAATTTTTGCAGGCGAGCTGAACGCGGTGTCAACGCTTCTCAGTAACTTCTTCCTGGCGTCCTACAGCCTTATCAACTTTTCCTGCTTCCACGCGTCGCTCATCAAGAGCCCTGGCTGGAGACCGGCCTTCAAGGTGTGTTCCTTGCTAGTCCTGCCGCCACACCTCATAATAGCTAATGTACAATCAATTCTGATGCATTGATTAATGGGCACTATCGTCTTGACGCCATCACTATCGTGGCGCTATCATTACCGTAACGCCATCATTATATTTGCGCCATCATTACCTTAGCGCCATCATTATCTCAGCGCCATCATTATCTTAGCGCCATCATTATCTTGGCGCCATCATTAGCTTAGCACCATCATTATCTTAACGCCATCATTAGCTTAGCGCCATCATTAGCTTAGCGCCATCATTAAGTCGTCTCCTTCAAAAAGCCTTGTGAATGACTGACTATACATTGAGAGCCAAATCATTGCTCTTTAATTTAGTTTTAACATCATCCGGATATGTGTTCTTGCTCTTCAACTGTTTTGCAAGGTTAAAAACTGGATTTATGTTTCTTAACCTTCAGTCAGACTTATACTCAAGTTTGGAATAGGTTAATTTATTGTAAATATCTCGACAAATTGAATGATAAATAGATTTGACCAGATAGATTACAGCGAAAGTAAGCAAGAAAATTAAATTGATCTTCTAAATATGGCCAGACGTGAACTGGGGCTCGAGCGCTCAAGCTGCCACCTACTCCACGGCGCTGAAGAACACCCTGGAGCTGCAGACGGTGGAAGACCACATCAAGAACTTCCGCCCTCAGATCCTTGTCCTCTCGGGACCTCCCAGCACCCGACCATCCCTGGTGGACTTTGGCAACGTCATCACCAAGAATATCTCCTTGCTCCTGTGTGGTCATGTCGGTCAGGTGAGATGACCGGTGGGTGGTGATGTCGGTAAGGTGAAAGACTGGTGGGTGGTAATGTCGGTAAGGTGAGAGACTGGCGGGTGGTGATGTCGGTCAGATGAAAGACTGGTGGGTGGTGATGTCGGTCAGATGAAAGACTGGTGGGTGGTGATGTCAGTTAGGTGCGAGGCTGAAGGGTGGTGATATCGGTAAGGTGAAAGAGTGGTGGGTGGTGATGTCGGTTAGGTGCGAGACTGGCGGGTGGTGATGTCGCACGTGCGGCGATGCTGAATGGTCGTGTGGTGCAGATGGTGGTGTAAAGTTGTTTTACAGGTTCAAGACCATCCGGTGGTAAAGCTGACTTATTATAGATGAGCGGTACGAAACGCCAGAATATTATCTTGTATTGTAGATATTTTATACGTCGCACAGCAGTATACTATTGTGAGACGGCATGAGACTGTCAACCTTCCTGTGAAGTGTAATTTTTATTTACGTATTACTAAATATATTTGATAAATACTTTTTGTTGCCTCTTGATTCCAGAACATCGATTGGAAGAAGAGACATTCCCTGATGACGCGCGGCACAGCCTGGCTTCTCAAGTACAAGATCCGCGGTTTCTTTAGCGTCGTGGAGGCCAAAGACCTCGAGACCGGGGCGGTCAACTTCTTCCAGGTGGGTCTCGCCATGCAGTAGTGCACATGTATAGGCCTTTACCGGCTTCTAAAGCATGCATTGCGTGGCTTCATGCAATATTCACTAAATTTGTATCAATGGATTCGCTAAAGTTATTTTGGTAAAATTACTTCACTTGAACATATACTTAAGAGTGCAATTTGGTTGTCTGGTACCGGGGATACACTCCCGGAGTTCTTTCCTTTATCAAATGGATACCGGAGCATCAGCTAGGACCGATAATGAACATATGAAACTTTTGTGCCTCATGCTTCATGCAATGAAGCTAAATACCTCGTCTTAGTAGTTTCCTCAGTCATCACCGAACTTCTAAGTCACCAATTACTTTAAAAATTTCTCAGTTGTTTCGTCAGTTATTATTTTGCTCACTGAACTTATTGCTCGCTAGCAAGTTTCATGCGTCGTCTCAGTAATAAATTTGCTCACTGAGCTTACTGCTCTCTACTTAGTTTCAAGCCAGCATCTATATAAGTAGATTTCTCACTGAACTTTTTCCTCTGAAGTTGTCGGGGCTCGGCAAACTTCGTCCCAACATGGCTCTGCTTGGCTTTAAGAGCGACTGGAAGACGTGCGACAAGGACGAGGTCATCTCCTACTTCAACACTTTGCAGTATGTAGCCCTACACGTCTCCTCGTCTAGAGTCTAGACCATGACAATAATTAGGATTAGTAGAATCTGTTTCCCGGCCACCTGACAAATAAATTACTGGAAATTCTAATTAATCTACTGAAAACTTGCGTGTAATCGAATGTCTACAACACCTATTATGACCACACAAGATTTTGATTTAGCCTAAAATGTCACCAGAAATATCATAATTGAAATACGACCTCTACACTAAGATGCTTAATAGAATAGTGCAACCTTGAACCTCAGTTAGACCAGCCTTCCTGGAGCTCAAATGTACGGAAGTTATTCATTTTAAGTTGAGGCCACATATAGTGATGCAGTTCATCACACATGTAATGTTTGTTCTGCTAGTGTAATGTTAGTTCTGCTAGTGTAATGTAAGTTCTGCTAGTCCAAACTAAGTTGTGCTAGGTTTATGTTGGTTCTGCTAGTCCAATCTTAGTTCTGCTAGTCCAATCTTAGTTCTGCTAGTGCAATGTTAGTTCTGCCAGTCTAATGTTAGTTCTGCTAGTCCAAAGTTAGTTCTGCTAGTCTAATGTTAGTTCTGCTAGTCCAATGTTAGTTCTGCAAGTGCAACGTTAGTTCTGCAAGTCCAATGTTAGTTCTGCTAGTCTAATTTTTGTTTTGGCACTGTTAATATTTTTCTCTATTGAAAGCTTGGGAATACATTTTTCTAAAAGACTAAAACTAAGGCTCCTATTTGGGTTGGTTTTCGTTCGATACTATTCATCCGTTGAGTACAAGTGCCCTCTTTGGGACCCACATTTCAGTTCCAGTGTCAGAATAGACATAACATCCCAATAGTTATTGCGCGGACATTGCATTTTGGGTTATATATAGAAATTATATAGTAATTATATAGCCATAGATTATATGTATATCAGTATATATATTCAAATGTATATTATTATTGTTTTAACCAATCAATATGTCTCCTTTTACTACGCGTATCTCATTCCAAACCCACTTAAATAAATGGTGATATTATCTCATTTTGATCATATTTTCGTACGGCGTTAATTTCCAGACGGGCATGAGAGCGAGACGTCCTCGCCCCCCGCCACCCCCGACATCGACCGGGCCCAGAACGTCTCGGGCCTCGACGGTGCACGGGACCGAGGCGCCAAGAAGCGTAAAGGGTCCATGACGGCGGCGTACGTCGGGAAGGGCGGCACCAAACTCACCAAAAGCGCCCTCAATAACATCACGCTCTTCCAGAGGAAGCAGAGGAAGGTGAAGGGGAGGAAAGAAAGTGTAAGGCCGTAGGCGAGGAAGAGGAGTGAGGGGCCGTAAGAGAGGAAGAGGAGTGAGGGGCCGTAGGAGAAGGAATTCGGGGACCGTAGGAGAGGAAGAGGAGTGAGGGGCGGTAGGCGAGGAAGAGGAGTGAGATGCCCTTGGAGAACAAGAGGAGTGACTGATAGTAGGAGAAGTAGAGGAATGCGGGACCATAAGAGAGGGAGGGGAGTTAGGGACCGTAGGAGAGGCAGAGGAATGAGGGGCCGTAAGAGAGTGAGATGAGTGAGGGACCGCATAGGAGAGGAAGAGGAATGAGGGACCATAGGAGAGGAAGAGGAGTGAGGGACCGTAGGAGAGGAAGAGGAGTGAGGGGCTGTAGGAGAGGAAGATGAGTGAGGGGCTGTAGGAGAGGAAGGTGGGCGGGGTAGGGCTGAGTCCGGACGTAGAAAGAAATGGGAAGAAAAGTGAAGTGACTGCTAGAAATGCTGAAAATACCAAATTTTTAGATCTGTTTTCAATAATATTTCATTGGACAAATGAGCTTCCTGAACGATTATTGTTGCATTGGTGACCGGGTACCATCAATCTGTCGCGGTTATCCTCAAAAACCTTTACTTCTTGCAGTGCACATCCGACGTTTGGCGATTATCGAGAAAAGTTTTCATCCTACTTTCAGACCTCCAACGTCACAAGGTTTTCCTCAAAACTTTTTCCTTGATTCCAGGGAACCATCGATGTGTGGTGGCTATACGATGATGGCGGCCTAACACTGCTCATCCCCTACATCGTCAACACCCGATCCAAGTGGAGCAGCTGCAAAATGCGCATCTTTACCCTCGCCAACCGCCGCGACGAGCTCGACATGGAGCAGCGCAGCATGGCGAGCCTATTGTCCAAATTCAGGATAGACTACAGCGATGTCATCGTCATCCCTGACGCCATGAAGAAAGCCTCGGAGGCAGCCAAGGCTGACTTTGAAGCCCTCATTGAAAAGTTCAAAACCGACGGGGATGTCGGGGACGGTGGGTGGTTATGGACGGTGGAAGGCTGACTTTCGATGTTAGCTGATTGGTTTTTATTGATGGCAGGTTTATTTTGGATGATGGGTGGTTGGTTTTCGATAATGGGCGGTTCGTTCTGGATGATACGTGGTTGGTTTGGATGATGCGATCTTGTCAAGTTTGTTAGCTATTCAAATCATACGATGTTGTCAAGTCTATTACTTATTTTATATCCAGAAATACTTGAAATAATTATTTTTCTATATGATCTACTCCTCCAACCATTGGTATTGGTATTGAGTAATAAATTTAAGCCGGAAATTGTAGTTGATGGTTGTTAATAGTTTCGAATATTAGGTGGTTGAATACTCTGCTTTGTATTTCAAATGATCTAGTATTAATACTACTAATAAAGATGGTGATAATAATGCCATTAATAAGGAAGATAATAATTATAATAATAATTATAGGAATGACGCTAACGGAAACTGAGTTGATGAGTCAGCGCGAGAAGACGAACAGACACATCAGACTACGCGAGCTGCTGGTCGAGAACTCCATTATTTTATTCAAGGCTAAAAAATACGAAAAAAGGTGAACTTAAAGAGACCTCTGTCTCAGCCATAACTGCCTCGCCCTTTCCAGGCACACTGAGCTAATCAACTGATGCAGTTTTCAGTTTAAATTATAAACTTTGAGATTAAAGCCGCACCCACCGTTCAACAGTTTGCTTACTACCACCATTTAATCATTGTTTACCACTGGGCACTGATTAGAGGAAACTATACTTTCCACCCTACAGCCAAACCCAACCACAAAACCCTATGACCAACACCAACTACAACTAGAACTACATCGCTAAAATCAACGCCACACTCACCACAACCCTTACCACCAACGCTAACCACATGAACCAAAAGACTTGCACCAACCAAAAAAGCCTGCAACCAGAACTAGAAGCAACAATCCTGCATCTAGTACCATAAGCAACAAGCCTGCAACTAGGACTATAAGCGAAAACCTGCAACCAGCACCAACCACAACAACCCTACGACTAGCACCTACCATAGCAGCCCTTCTAAAATAGCACCAAGCAAAATAACCCTCAACATTCACTAAAATAACCACAACCAACTCTAACCACCACAATCTGAATGTTAATTTATTTCCAAGGATTACTTATTTTCCTATGCCTATGAATTTTGCTACACATATTAATTTACAAACGTGATTATATTGAGCTAATTAATTTTCTGAGCCGACAATATTTTTATGCTTATTAAATTGATTAATGTTTTAATTTTACTTTAATTTTGTTTTAATTTGGTTTCATCGTTTCTTTGCTGGGCAGGACGCTACCAATGCCCCGCAAGGGTCAGGTGTCGGCGTCCCTCTACATGGCGTGGCTCGACTACATGACCAAGGGCATGCCGCCCTTCCTCTTCGTCAGAGGCAACCAGCAGTCCGTGCTCACCTACTATTCTTAGGACCACTTGTTATTCGCAGGACCATTTGCTATACTTAGGACCATTTACTATTCGTAGGACCACTTGCTTTCCCTAAAATTTCCTATCATTCGTAGGGCCACCTACTATTCGTAGGACCACTTGCTATCCTTAGGACCACTTACTATCCTTAGGACCACTTGCTATCCTTAATACCACTTGCTATCCTTGAGACCATTTACTATTCGTAGTACCACTTGCTTTCCCCAGAACCTCTTATCATTCGTAGGACCGCCTACTATACGTAGGACCGCCTACTATACGTAGGACCGTCTACTATACGTAGGACCGTCTACTATACGTAGGACCGCCTACTATACGTATAGGACCACTAACATCATTGGGTCTACTTATTATTCCTAGGACCACCTACTATTCCTAGGATCAATGGCTATTCCTGGACTTTGTGGACAAAATATTCTTTTTTCTCGCTCATCCGAACTCTATGGAGGCAAACCCGAGATCTTTCACCGTGTTTGCAATAATATGCTCGGGTTTGTGATTTTTAGTGATAAATTTTCCATACAAATGCTTAGCTTTTAATTTTTTTTCGGGTTACGTTTTAATATTGTACCTTCGGTTCTGGTAATTTGATGAACAATCTCTAAGAAAAGTTCCTTTTTTATTCAATACAAGGAACAAATCCCATGAATTTGCCCAGTTTTATTCATTTTAAACCAAGTATCAAATATACTAGCTTCGTTTTCGATATTTAAGCAATCAAATCTCTGAAAGAAAGACAGCAGTTCACCACTGTGTTTTTCGAAATGCTTTAGCTTGTGAGGAAGATCAAAAGACGTTGGATTCATTGATCATAAGTGCTGTTCGATTGTAAAGAGAACTCGTTACCGTCCTGATTCTCTGCTATCGCTTAGGTTTGTAAATCATTCTTCATCGTTTCTACTACTATTCTATTTTAATTTTAATGTCCTTAGTTACGGAATAAAATGTGAGTACATTCATCGGTAGCTGAAACTCTCGTTTTATCTGAAACTCTGGATTTATCTTCATTTATTTTGGCCATACATTTGTTTCTTAACATTCACGTATTCATACAAGAATTTTACGAGGGTCGAGTGAAACATGTTCATGTTGCTGTTGACGATTATATAGAATTTTAAATATGCTAGAATAAGTTTTCTGTAAGTATAAGTAATTTAATAGGAACTTCTTTAGAATATAATTTTGCTCTGTACATTTTCCCCCATTATCAGTAGTTGTTTGATAATTTTGTTGGTATCCGACGTCCTCTTGTTCGCTTGGTGCATTTCATTTTTATATCGGCGTGCAGAGAATCTCAAAAAATCGCCAAAACGAACAGAAAATGGAAAAAATATTCATTTTAAGTGCTCTAAGTTCGTAAAATTTTAAAGTGGCTGATTTTTATTTCAATTCATTTTTTTATTGAACGACTTATCGTAAAAAAATTATTCAATAAAAAATTTAAAATATCGTTCAATTTTTTATTGAAGACTTTTCAAAAAAAACCAAATCAGTCTTACGGCTTGGTTTATAATTATCATTAATGTGTTCATTATTATTATTATTAATGTGTTTCAAGTGAAGCGAAGACAAAGACATATATTGATGAAATAAGAAATGATTAAGAATTTATGAGAAATTTTCCATTGTCAACACAGAAAAAGATAAGAGCGGCACAATGCACATAGCTCTTCACTACAGGTGCTACTTAGCAAAATTTGAATAAAGATCTACCACTCATCAATTGAAGCAAATACCATTACCTAGAATTCAATGAAAATAGGAACCACGCAGTGATTCATATGTTGACATTGTGGTTCTTAAATAACGTGTAACTAATTCCTGAATTGAGTTTATTACAAATTGTACATTATCTCGTTTGTCCACTCATTAGAGAAACGGCCTACATTGTTGTAAAAGTTAAATGAGAAATATATGAAAAATGAGAATACAATTTTATTTCGAGCTTTTTATTCTCCATCTGCTTTGTACATTTTACTATATTTATTTTTATAATTTTATTTTCTGGTCAATCGATCTTGCCAGATTGAAAGCTAGGTACTGAAAATGAGTTCAAGCTTTACTGATCTTAGAAGCTCGTGTTCGCCGAGTAGTACAGATTACCAAAATTAGCGCTCAGCGAGATGGGGGTTCGAAACTCCCAACTAACCCTGAAAATTATGGTCGAAATCGGCAAGGTATGAATAATCTGCGACAATCACAATGACTTAACAATCGTTTGAGCAACCAGTGAATACATTACACGATCTGTGGTCATAATGGTATCACTTGATAAAATTTAATATTTCTCGCGAGATATTATGGCTATAGTGGCAATATTCTAGATTGCATACCGCAAAAATCTCAGGCGAGGAAAAATTGTGTTACACCCAGATTATACACTAAATATTCAATAATTTTACAATAAATCATTATAGAACGATTGCACAGAAAAGAGCCAACAGCCGTTAAAAATTTTTAATCAATGATACCCTTCAGGTTTAGAAGAATGAAACAATTTTATCCTAATTTCAAGAACCGCATATTATGTGCGATAAATATTTTGGAGATGTAACTGGTCAGGACCGAAATGAGAATAGATTAGTGGGTTCGTAACAATATGCAAATTACTGCTCGCAACATAGAGCTGCACGTCACCATAGAGCATACAACATAGTGTTGTATGTCATTAATGACAACATAGTGCTCGCAACATAGAGAGCAGTTAATGCTATCCGCTTGGTGGTGACCATCCAAGGTTGTACTGCAATGACCAATGGTTTCTTCCATGAAATGATGAACAAAAATAAAAGCTATAAATTTGGTAATAAATTGCACCGATCAGAGAATAAAAATTAAATTCAGTAAAGGAGCTTGTACACAAGCAAACATGCACGCGATGTTGTCGATTACTTTTTAGCGCATTTTTTCATTTATGGAAAAAAGCGCTATTGTGCTCGCCATGTCCGTCCGTCTGTCTGTCCGTCTGTCCGTGATTTCACGTTTTCGTCGACGAGAAAATGCGCTCTCTGTCACTCACTGCAGTGAGTACTGAGTTATATTTTTTTTAACATTATGTATAGTGAAGAAAATTTTCGAAGTGAACGAGGACACGTTTATCTTAATAACTGTAGTAGGTAATATATTAATAACCATATTAAAATATTAATACCTGCACTAGTATATAAATAACTGCCCTAATATATCAAAAAAGGAACTTGTTAAGCTTGTTATATACCAGCGTATGACGCATCTCTAAGCAGGCGTACAGATGAAAGACCATGTGGTGTAAACTCTCCATAAGGCTGACTTATTTATGTACATTTACAGTTATTATTATGATTTGTTGTTATACTTTTTCGCATATGGACGGAATTAAACTTGGCGTTTTCTTACAGTTAGCAAGTGAAGAATAACTATAATATTCTAAAGCACTAAAGGCCTTCCAGGCAAATGACGTAGAAAAAATTTTGATTCCGTGTAAATTTCATTAAAAAACGTTCAATAAACGTTATTTCGCAGTCAGGTGCCTGGTTGCGGGTTAAGTTTCACTATATTGTTGATAAAAATAGTATTAAGCTCAATTGTCGTTGAAAAACATATTCAACACAACCTGGAGCTTGAGATCATATCCATATAGGGTACTTCGCTTCCGAAGCTAACGCGATCTTAAAACTTAAGTCTTACCAGTTCACCGTAATGCATATTTATTATGAACTCTTTGCAACGCAGTTGAGATATTATCAATATATTAACATGAAGCAACTAGCATAACAATTAATAAATAATTGACGGAATAACGAAATACTGCGTGGAATATTATAGCATGAAGGTAAGGCAGTGAATATTGACCAAAGACAGTAAATGTTGGACAAAGACAATAGCTATTGGAAAAGGACAGAAAATATTGGTCAAAAAACAGTAAATATTGACCACAGACAGTAAATATTGGCCAAAGACAGTAGCTATTGGAAAAGGACGGTAAATATTGGTCAAAAAACAGTAAATATTGGCCAAAGACAGTAAATATTGGACAAGGACAGTAAATATTGGACAAGGACAGTAAATATTGGACAAGGACGGTAAATATTGGTCAAAAACAGTAAATATTAACAAAGAGAGTAAATATTGACCAAAGACAGTAAATATTGGTCAAAAACAGTAAATTTTGGACAAAGAGAGTAAATATTGACCAAAGACAGTAAATACTGGCGACTCTTCGATCATTTTATACCAGCAAATGAGGAAGATGTTTGTAACGAGAAGATAAATATATAGACATGTAGTAACGACTAGCTGCATGCCCAACACCTCGATATAAAATGGTTTAATCTACATTTATGTCTTCTTTTATCTGTAAAACATGAAACGTAGTAAGAGTGAATTGAACTAAAATTAACTAAAACTACCGTGATTAACGTTGGAAGTTCTAACGTTGGAAGTTCTAGTTCATGTCTAATGTTATACATGAGAAACACGCAATTCGTCTTTCACTTTCACTTATGAATTATCATTTCTAGAGAATCGTACGTTTATTTCACTTCCTATGATAAATTTCTTCAAGATTCACAAATGTATTTCAGCGTACACGATTATTTACAGATATTCACATATACAGTTCCATAATTTCACACTTTCCTTAATATATTATATTAAGGAACGTATATTCATATATATCAATATATGAATAATTTCACACGTATATTGTTTCAGATTCACATAATTACTTCCTTCGGTTTACACGGTTATTTCCTTGGATGTAAATGATTAGGTACTTCCTTATATTTACACGGTTATTTCATTAAATTTATACGATCATTTCTATTTAAAATGTTCATTTCCTCGGCATTTAAAAGCACCACGTCACCACACGACGGTTAGACTCTTCTCAACTGCAGCATGTTTACCGGCCCAAATAACGGAAAGAAAATGCAATCTAAATTTAAATGGAAAAGCAGTCACATAATAATAAGTCACACATAACATAGTCACATAAACAAGTCATCTGGATTAGACGGTTTCCACCCTAGATTGCTCAACGAATTAGCAACCCTCCTGGCCGGCCCTCTAACAGTATTCTTTCGAAAAACCTTAATCGAAAGAACCTTGCCGGCCGACTGGAAAGAAGCCCAAGTGACACCCCTGTTCAAAAAAGGTGACAGGAGTAACTGGAAAAAGGTGACAGGAGTAACACAACAAGTGTTGTGTGTAAGGTGATGGAATCGGTTATGAGGGATAGGATTATAGATCACTTGGCTGTTAACCATCTTCTATCAGACCTGTCTCTTATACACATCTAGATGTGTATAAGAGACAGGTATAACATGTTACCCCATGCAACAAATCACCCCGCAACACAAATCACCCCGTAACACAAATCACCCCGTAAAACAAATCACCCCGTAAACAAGTCACCCCGTAAACAAGTCACCCCGTATAACAAGTCACCCCGTAACACAAATCACCCCGCAACACAAATCACACCGTAAAACAAGTCACCCCGTAACACATGTTACCACGTAACACAAATCACCCCGTAAACAAGTCACCCCGTATAACAAGTCACCCCGTAACACAAATCACACCGTAAAACAAATCAGCCCGTAAAACAAGTCAGTGAAGTCACCCCGTAAAAAAGTCACCCCGTAACACAAATCACCCCGTAAACAAGTCACCCCGTAACACAAATCACCCCGTAACACAAATCACCCCGTAACACATGTTACCCGTAAACAAATCACTCGGTAAAACAAGTCTCCCCGTATAACAAATCACCCCGTATAACAAATCACCCCGTATAACAAATCACCCCGTAAAAGAAATCACCCCGTAACACAAATCACCCCGTAAAAGAAATCACCCCGTAACACAAATCACCCCATAAAACAAATCACCCCATAAAACAAATCACCCTGTAACACAAATCACCCCGTAAAACAAATCACCCCATAACACAAATCACCCCGTGAACAAGTCACCCCGTAAAAAAGTCACCCCGTTACACATGTTACGCCGTAAACAAATCACTCCGTAAAACAAGTCTCCCCGTATAACAAATCACCCCGTAAAAGAAATTACCCTGTAACACAAATCACCCCATAAAACAAATCACCCCGCAACACAAATTACCCCATACAACAAATCACCCCGTATAACACAAATCACCCCATAACACAAATCACCCCATAACACAAATCACCCCATAACACAAATCACCCAATAATACAAATCACCCCATAACACAAATCACCCCATAACACAAATCACCCCATAACACAAATCACCCCATAACACAAATCACCCTGTAACACAAATCACCCCATATAACACAAATCACCCCATAACACAAATCACCCCGTAACACAAATCACCCCATATAACAACATATGTCATCGCTGTGGGTAGAAAGGCACGGGTATGAAGCTGGTGACGCGGGCATGGGTGTAGCGGGCCCGGGTGAGCATGTAGGGGGCATCAGGGTACTCGAGGTCAGGGTACAGGGTCGTACCCCGCCCCAAGTACCCCGCCCAGAACCCGAAGGTGCCGAAGGTCATGATGCGGTGGTGGCACAGCGCCAGCAGACACATGTCCTCCGCTGCGGTGCCTGCGAGTGTGGCGAGGTAATTACCTTAATTTAATACTAATTTCTATTAATTACCTTTTAATAATTTTTTAATTAATTAACTTAATTTTTTATTTAATTAAATTAGTACTTTTTATTTAATTAAATTAGTACTTTTTTATTTAATTAACTTAATAATTTTTTAATTAATTAAATTAATACTTTTTTTATTAATTAACTTAATTTTTTATTAAAATAACTTAATTTAACTTGTATACTTGTATAACTTAATAACTTGTTTGGTTATGATTTTAATAATTACGTATATTTACAAATAATTAGATGAATTGAAAGGTCAATATAAAAGACTTGGTAGGGCAAAATTCATTCATATTTAGTGCTGTTCAATGGAATTGCAATGATTCAACTATAATTATTATTATTACTTTTGAGTACATCCTAATTATTTGCTTAAACATGAGGTTAGACGCTTAATACGTTCACCACGACGCACCATTCGTCACCACGACCCACCATTCGTCACCAAGACGCACCATTCGTCACCAAGACGCACCATTCGTCACCAAGACGCACCATTCGTCCCCAAGACGCACCATTCATCACCACGACGCACCATTCGTCACCACGACGCACCATTCGTCACCACGACGCACCATTCGTCACCAAGACGCACCATTCGTCACCACGACGCACCATTCGTCACCAAGACGCACCATTCGTCACCAAGACGCACCATTCGTCACCACGACGCACCATTCGTCACCAAGACGCACCATTCGTCACCACGACGCACCATTCGTCACCAAGACGCACCATTCGTCACCACGACGCACCATTCGTCACCAAGACGCACCATTCGTCACCACGACGCACCATTCGTCACCAAGACGCACCATTCGTCACCACGACGCACCATTCGTCACCAAGACGCACCATTCGTCACCACGACGCACCATTCGTCACCAAGACGCACCATTCGTCACCACGACGCACCATTCGTCACCAAGACGCACCATTCGTCACCACGACGCACCATTCGTCACCAAGACGCACCATTCGTCACCACGACGCACCATTCGTCACCAAGACGCACCATTCGTCACCACGACGCACCATTCGTCACCAAGACGCACCATTCGTCACCACGACGCACCATTCGTCACCAAGACGCACCATTCGTCACCACGACGCACCATTCGTCACCAAGACGCACCATTCGTCACCACGACGCACCATTCGTCACCAAGACGCACCATTCGTCACCACGACGTGGTCCAAGCGCAAGTCCTGCAGGATGGCAGTTGCGTTCTCAGGCTCGTCGGATGTGACGACGAAGGATGCGTTGGGGAAACGACGTAGGATTTGACGCGTCGCGCGGCGCAGGTAGGAGCCGTAGGACGCAAGCAGACCCTCTACCTGGAACTCCTGTAGGGGGAATGAGAGGGAGGGCGTGAAGGTGTTGGGGTGCGGTGATTGGTTGAGTAGATGAGGAGGAGGAAGATAGGAAGAGTGGCAAGGTCGTGATGGGGTCGTGGCAGGGTCGTAGCAGGGTTGTGGGAGGGTCGCGACAGGGTTGCAGAAGAGTCGTGGGACAGTAGTGGCAGAGTCGAATCAGAGTCGCAACGGTTGTGGGAGAGTCAAGACAGGGTTGCAGAATAGTCGCGGGACGATATACAGTCGCAGCAGGGTCGTGAGAGGGTCGGGACAGGGTTGCAGGAGAGTCGTAGGATGAGGGCAGGAGGGTCGTGGGATGGTGGCTAGAGGGTCGTGAGATGGTGGCAGGAGGGTTGTACGAGAGTGGCAGAGTCGTGGCAGAGTCGCAGCAGGGTCGTGAGAGGGTCGGGACAGGGTTGCAGGAGAGTCGTGGGATGGTGGCTAGAGGGTCGTGAGATGGTGGCAGGAGGGTTGTACGAGAGTGGCAGAGTCGTGGCAGAGTCGCAGCAGGGTCGTCGGAGGGTCGGGACAGGGTTGCAGGAGAGTCGTGGCAGAGTGGCAGCAGGGTCGTAAGTTGGTCACGTCAGTACGACGTACCCTCTTCATGAAGCCAGGGTAGTCGGAGAGTCGAATATGCATGCCCACGGCCACCCTGCCCACACCTCCAGCACGCGTCGCGTTCAGTAGTCGCGCCCGCGCCTGCACGATAATTTATAGTGAGCCTGATGAAGTGGATAGTGTACAAACAGTTCTCCAAACGTCTCATTATATTGTCCCCCCGCATGTTTCATTATCTTATTTCTTACCTCTCTCATTATCGTAATCATTAGCTAAACAGATGAAAGACCATGTGGTGTAAACTCTCCATAAGGCTGACTTATTTATGTACATTTACAGTTATTATTATGATTTGTTGTTATACTTTTTCGCATATGGACGGAATTAAACTTGGCGTTTTCTTACAGTTAGCAAGTGAAGAATAACTATAATATTCTAAAGCACTAAAGGCCTTCCAGGCAAATGACGTAGAAAAAATTTTGATTCCGTGTAAATTTCATTAAAAAACGTTCAATAAACGTTATTTCGCAGTCAGGTGCCTGGTTGCGGGTTAAGTTTCACTATATTGTTGATAAAAATAGTATTAAGCTCAATTGTCGTTGAAAAACATATTCAACACAACCTGGAGCTTGAGATCATATCCATATAGGGTACTTCGCTTCCGAAGCTAACGCGATCTTAAAACTTAAGTCTTACCAGTTCACCGTAATGCATATTTATTATGAACTCTTTGCAACGCAGTTGAGATATTATCAATATATTAACATGAAGCAACTAGCATAACAATTAATAAATAATTGACGGAATAATGAATTAATTCGAGGAATATTATAGCATGAATATTGGCCAAAGACAATAAATATTGGCCAAAGACAGTAAATGTTGCCCAAAGACAATAAATATTGGCCAAAGACAATAAATATTGGCCAAAGACAATAAATATTGGCCAAAGACTTTAAATATTGGCCAAAGACAGTAAATATTGGCCAAAGACAATAAATATTGGCCAAAGACAGTAAATATTGGTCAAAGACAATAAATATTGGCCAAAGACAATAAATATTGGCCAAAGACAGTAAATATTGGCCAAAGACAATAAATATTGGCCAAAGACAATAAATATTGGCCAAAGACTTTAAATATTGGCCAAAGACAGTAAATATTGGACAAAGACAGTAAATATTGGACAAAGACAGTAAATACTGGTCAAAGAAAGTAAATATTGGCCAAAGACAGTAAATATTGATCAAAGACAGTAAATATTGGCCAAAGACAGTAAATATTTATGAAAGACAGTAAATATTGGCCAAAGACAGTAAATACTGGTCAAAGACAGTAAATATTAGTCAAAGAAAGTAAATATTGGCCAAAGACAGTAAATATTGGTCAAAGACAGTAAATATTGGCCAAAGACAGTAAATATTGGACAAAGACAGTAATATTGGCCAAAGACAGTAAATATTGGCCACAGATAGTAATATTGAACAAAGACGGTATATATTGGCCAAAGACAATAATATTGGCCAAAGAATGTACATATTGGTCAAAGACAGTAAATATTAGTAAAAGAAAGTAAATATTGGCCAAAGACAGTAAATATTGGCCAAAGCCAATAAATATTGGACAAAGACAGTAAATATTGGCCAAAGACAGTAATATTGGACAAAGGCAGTAAGTATTGACCAAAGACAGCAGGTAAATATTGGATTAAGACAGCAAGTATTGACCAAAGACAGAAAATATTGGCCAAAGACAGTAAATGGCGATTCGTCGATCATTTTCTAGCAGCAAATGTGGAAGATGTCTTACGAGACGAGAAATAATATGGACATGTATGATCGACTAGCAACATGCACAAAACCTCGATATAAAATGCTTTAATCTACATTTAAAAGTCTTTTATATGTAAAACATAAAACGGAGAATGAATTGACTTAAAATTAATTGAAAATACCACTATTAACGTAGGAAGATCTACTTCATGTCTAATTTGTTACGTGAGAAACATGCAGTTAATCTTTCACTTCTAAATGATAATTTCTTGAGATTCGTTCGCTTATTTCATTTCCCATTTTCAATTCACACATTTACTTCTACGTCCATCATTATTTACCTATATTTACATATACAATTCCTTAATTTAACACGTATAGTGCTTCAGATTCATATAATTATTTCTTTATCTTAACACGCTTATCTCTTTAGCTGTATATGATTACTTCCTTATATTTACACGGTTATTTCTTTAAATTTATACGATCATTTCTATATAATATGTTCATTTCCTCGGCATTTAAAAGCGCAACGTCGCTACAGGACGGCTAGACTCTTCTCAACTGCAGCGCGTTTACCGGCACAAATAACGGAAGGAAAATGCACTCTACATTTAAACGGAAAAAGTACGTCACATAATGAGACACAATATAAGTACAATCAAGGCACAATCAAGGCACAAGCAGGGCACAATCAAGGCACAATCAAGGCACAATCAAGGAACAATCAAGGCCAAATCAAGGCAAAATCAAGGCACAAGCAGGGCACAATCAAGGCACAATCAAGGCACAATCAAGGAACAATCAAGGCCAAATCAAGGCAAAATCAAGGCATAAGCAGGGCACAATCAAGGCACAATCAAGGCACAATCAAGGCACAATCAGGGCACAATCAGAGCACAATCNTAACACAAATCACCCCGTAACACAAATCACCCCATAACACAAATCACCCCGTAACACAAATCACCCCGTATAACACAAATCATCCCGTAACACAAATCACCCCGTAACACAAATCACCCCCGTAACACAAATAACCCCATAACACAAATCACCCCATAACACAAATCACCCCGTATAACACAAATCACCCCGTAACACAAATCACCCCCGTAACACAAATCACCCCATACAACAAATCACCCCATACAACAAATCACCCATAACACAAATCACCCCCGTAACACAAATCACCCCATAACACAAATCACCCCATACAACAAATCACCCCATACAACAAATCACCCATAACACAAATCACCCCGTAACAACAACAATATATGTCATCGGTGCGGGTAGAAAGGCACAGGTATGAAGCTGGTGACGCGGGCATCGGTGTAGCGTGCCCGGGTGAGCATGTAGGGGGCATCAGGGTACTCGAGGTCAGGGTACAGGGTCGTGCCCCGCCCCAAGTACCCCGCCCAGAACCCGAAGGTACCGAAGGTCATGATGCGGTGGTGGCACAGCGCCAGCAGGCACATGTCCTCCGCCGCGGTGCCTGAGAGTGTCGAGAGGGAATTAACTCAATTTAAATTTAATTTGGTTGATTTTAATTAATTAATTTAATAATTTTTAAATTAATTCTCTTAATTTATATATTTAGGTATGCTTTTAATAATTAGATATACATATAATTAGCTGAATTTGAAGGCTACTATAAAAGACGTTGTACAGCGAAATTCATTCATATTTAGTGCTGTTCAATGGAACTGCAATGGTTCAACTATAATTATAATTATTATTTGGCTTTACATTCTTATTATTAGCTGAAATATGAGGAAAAACGGATGACCATTCGTCACCAAGACGCACCATTCGTCACCAAGACGCACCATTCGTCACCAAGACGCACCATTCGTCACCAAGACGCACCATTCGTCACCAAGACGCACCATTCGTCACCAAGACGCACCATTCGTCACCAAGACGCACCATTCGTCACCAAGACGCACCATTCGTCACCAAGACGCACCATTCGTCACCAAGACGCACCATTCGTCACCAAGACGCACCATTCGTCACCAAGACGCACCATTCGTCACCAAGACGCACCATTCGTCACCAAGACGCACCATTCGTCACCAAGACGCACCATTCGTCACCAAGACGCACCATTCGTCACCAAGACGCACCATTCGTCACCAAGACGCACCATTCGTCACCAAGACGCACCATTCGTCACCAAGACGCACCATTCGTCACCAAGACGCACCATTCGTCACCAAGACGCACCATTCGTCACCAAGACGCACCATTCGTCACCAAGACGCACCATTCGTCACCAAGACGCACCATTCGTCACCAAGACGCACCATTCGTCACCAAGACGCACCATTCGTCACCAAGACGCACCATTCGTCACCAAGACGCACCATTCGTCACCAAGACGCACCATTCGTCACCAAGACGCACCATTCGTCACCAAGACGCACCATTCGTCACCAAGACGCACCATTCGTCACCAAGACGCACCATTCGTCACCAAGACGCACCATTCGTCACCAAGACGCACCATTCGTCACCAAGACGNCACCTGTCTCATTATCTTAGTCCCCACCTGTCTCATTATCTTAGTCCCCACCTGTCTCATTATCTTAGTCCCCACCTGTCTCATTATCTTAGTCCCCACCTGTCTCATTATCTTAGTCCCCACCTGTCTCATTATCTTAGGATGGAACTTGAAGTCTTGTAAGAGGAGCGCGCGGTACGCATTGAAGAGCTGCATCTCGAATGGATAAGCTGCGACACAACGACAGGTTAAGATAATTAGAATTGATCTTCGTTGAAAATGTTCAATGTAAACAACTCTTCAATAGGGATCAATGTAAACAAATCTTGAATTCAATGTGGTTCATTGTAAACAACTCTTCAGTGTGGTTCAATGCAATCAGCTCTTCAATTCAATGTGGCTCAATGTAAAACAACACTACAATGTTGTTCAAATGTAATGTAAATAACTATTCAATGTTTTTAAATGTAAACAACTCTTCAACGTTGTTCAATGTAAACAGCTCTACAGTGTTGTTCAGTGTAACCAACTCTTCAATGTGGTTCAATGTAAACTACACTTCAATGTTGTACAATGTAAACAATTCTTCAATGTTGTAAAATGTAAACAACACTTCAATGTTGTTCAATGTAAACAACTCTTCAATGTTGTTAAATATAAACAACTCGTCAATTTTGTTCAATGTAAACAACTCTTCAATGTTGTTGAGGGTGAAAAGCATTAGTAAAACACGGATAGGCCCTCTTAAGTTTTACCATAAAAAAGTAAGAGGCTTGTGAGACAGGTTTAGATAAAAAAAATTGTCATCTTTAGCAATGTTTAACGTGAAGAACTTTTTACTGTTGTTTAAAGTAATCGACAATAGTAGAACATGTCCATGTTATCTGGAGTTGTACTTACAGGATTGCATATCATTAGAGGATTACATTACATATCATTTGTAAGACTAGAGTTGTCAATTACTGCTATGGGTTTACCATTACCTAGTTATAACAAACAATTCTATGTTGGTCGCAGTGCTTGAACCACTTACGGTTCGTCAATGTGCTTGAACCACTTACGGTCCGTCAATGTGCTAGAACCACTTACGGTTCGTCAATGTGCTTGAACCACTTACGGTCCGTCAATGTGCTTGAACCACTTACGGTTCGTCAATGTGCTTGAACCACTTACGGTCCGTCAATGTGCTAGAACCACTTACGGTTCGTCAATGTGCTAGAACCTCTTACGGTCCGTCAATGTGCTAGAACCACTTACGGTTCGTCAATGTGCTAGAACCACTTACGGTCCGTCAATGTGCTAGAACCACTTACGGTCCGTCAATGTGCTAGAACCACTTACGGTTCGTCCATGTGCTAGAACCTCTTACGGTTCGTCCATGTGCTAGAACCACTGAGATGAGGAACTGCTGGGGCCCTGAACCCACCTGAGATGAGAATCTGCTGGGGCCCTGAACCCCTCCTGAGATGAGGAACTGCTGAGGCCCTGAACTGCTGGGGCCCTGAACCCCACCTGAGATGAGGAACTGCTGAGGCCCTGAACCCCACCTGAGATGAGGAACTGCTGAGGCCCTGAACCCCACCTGAGATGAGGAACTGCTGGGGCCCTGAACCCCACCTGAGATGAGGAACTGCTGGGGCCCAAAGAGGCCCGCGGCGGCCAGTTCGAGGCCACGGTAACGCCTCACGGCACAGCCGCCGTCCTTGGCCAGCAGCGTCCAGTTGGCAGGCGTCTCGTCTGCCAAGAGACCTTGACATGTTATATTTTGATATCATTATCATATTATCATCATTACGTATTAAATTACCTACATCACATTTTTCCCGGCTCAGAACTCATGAAAAATTTTGAATTTAGGACAACCACCAGAAATTGGAGTTTGTAATAAGGTTAATTAAACGAGGTTTTAAAAAAAAATAATTTCGTAATCAATGTCGTTTCAACGTAATTTGTCTGTAGGGACTAATTTAATGTGACGTAGGTACTAGTACGGTAGTAGGATGGTTAGCTAGCGCTCCAGCCACCAAGCTATTTTTCGCAAACACCCTTATAGGAAGGAAGGTCTCAAGTGTCCAGCCCGCTGAACCTGGCTTGAAAAAAGCAACGTTGGCCTCTCAAAGAGACGAAATGACAAGGAGGGACAGGTGACAAGGAGGGACAGTTGAAAAGCAACAGAAACGAAGACACTCGAACAATAGGTCGCTTACACGGGACGTCGGCCGCCCGCACGAGAGAGACAGAGAAGGGAAATGTAAGGACTCTTACCTACATAATAACTTAATGTAAGGAATCCTGCCTACATAATAACTTGATATGAGGAATCCTACCTACCGTACATAATAACTTAACCCCACAACTAAAGCCCGCAGTCAGGCACCGCGAGCTCAGAGGTGTAGCCCTCAGGAACAATTTTCAACGCGAAATCTCACAGGACTTCTGACGAGCAAAGACATGCGTCAGAAGTCCCTCCTGAGTGGCCACTATCTCAACTATCTCAACGTACCCTCAGTGAGTGTAGGCAGCGAGAGGTGAGGGAAGGTCTGCGTCAGGTTGCCAGCCATGTCCTCGGTGAGACGCACCGTGACGTTGTACAGCTTGTGCAGAGCCAACAGGGTCGCGTACTCCCCCATCTGGTTGCCTAAGCGTCCCAGGGGCGCGATGGCCAACAGAAGGCTCGGCTTTGAGGCGTCTTTTGGCGCTAGCGTGGGACCCAAATCCGCATCAAACGACTTTAGAGGACGTAAGTTTCCATCAGACAGCTCGGTAGACCCTAAGTCTTCGTGGGAAAGCTTGGCAGGACTCAAGTCTCCAAGAGATGAAGGAGCTGATGCCGGGACGAGATCAAACGACCGGAATTGTACGTCTGGGGGCAGCGCAGGGCGTGGAGGTGGACGCAAGTCTCTGCAGCGCTCACATGCATACTTGTTCCGGAAATCCTGCAAAATGTCAGAGACAAGGTAACAATTTTTCTCGGTCCGCGGCATAATTGAAACAATAATGAAGAAACATGGTATCAACACTGAAAGATATGAAGAAAAATGGTATCAACATCAACAGAACGCTCTGCTGGTTGAGTGCGTTGTTCAAAAACCCACTCTCACACGAATAAACTGCTCTTAATAATTGAATTCAGACTTTAACATGCCAAAGATCATTGTCTCTTTAACACAAACAAACGCACCGTGAGTTTGTCGAGCATCTGGTGCAGCAGCCGCGTCGGCGTCACGCACAGAGTTGCCCTCAGCATCTCCATGTACGACCGCCTCCTGATCGTCGTCAGCTCAAGGATCAGGTCCCCAACGCGCCCCGCTATGTCCTCCACGGGACTGGGGGCCAGGTCCTCCACGAGACGGCGAGCCAGGTCCCTCGCGCCTACCTCAGCGGCGCAAGCCATCGAGAAATTGGTCGCTTCGATGCTGGCCGACTCGTTCGGGTGCACGCCGCATGGCCACCAAATCGAAGAGTTTGTGGGCCCATCTTCATCAATGGCCCCTGAGGGGCTGTTGGTCCCTGAAGCGACGTTGGGTCCTAAAGCGTCGTCGGGCCCTGCCGCTTCGATCAGCCTTTTTGTGTCGTTTAGTACCGAGTTGTCATTCTGCCTACTGGGCCCAGGGAGGCTTGTGGTCCCTTGGAGGTTACTGGGCCGTGGGGGACTAGTGGGCCCTTGGAGGTTACTGGGCCGTGGGAGACTAGTGGGCCCTTGGAGTTTACTGGACCATGGGTTTCTTCGAGGCCCCGTAAAAGCTTCATGGTCAGTAGCGTAGCTACTCAGGAGTACCAGAGGCCTCTTGGTACCCGACTGTTCACGGGGTGACTCCTGCCTTGATGAGGCCGGGGGTGCCCAGCCATCAGAGATCTCCACAGCCTCGATGGGGTGACGTGGCGGCCACAGCTCTTCATCTGACAACGGGGACTCATTAATGCCACACATCGTGCCACAGAAGACACACATCATGCCACAGATGCCACAAATAATGCCACATATGCCACACATCGTGCCACAGAAGCCGTACATCATGCGTCTC
>NW_025940847.1:92357-93038 GCF_000764305.2 Hyalella azteca
ATTACGGTGCTGCTGCAGCACTGGGATAACACAGCATTACGGTGCTGCTGCAGCACTGGGATAACACAGCATTACGGTGCTGCTGCAGCACTGGGACAACACAGCATTACGGTGCTGCTGCAGCACTGGGACAACACAGCATTACAGTGCTGCTGCAGCACTGGGATAACACAGCATTACGGTGCTGCTGCAGCACTGGGACAACACAGCATTACTGTGCTGCTGCAGCACTGGGATAACACAGCATTGCGGTGCTGCTGCAGCACTGGGATAACACAGCATTACGGTGCTGCTGCAGCAATGGGATAACACTGCATTACGGTGCTGCTGCAGCAATGGGATAACGCAGCATTACGGTGCTGCTGCAGCATTGGGATAACACAGCATTACGGTGCTGCTGCAGCACTGGGATAACACAGCATTACGGTGCTGCTGCAGCACTGGAATAACACAGCATTACGGTGCTAGCAGCAGGGCGATGAGGGCGATTCTCGTGGGCGACCTGCGCATGCGACTGCCCAGCAGCATGGCGAGTCAGTGAGATACTGGAGACACCGAGGGACGAGGGCAAAACTGAGGGACGATAATACTAATTCGATACCACCTTCCCTCAGCACCATGACTTGAACGGTGCCTGCAACTTCAGGCGCTATGTTGTGGTAGCAACCCTATCAGTAAGCG
>NW_025940848.1:0-77721 GCF_000764305.2 Hyalella azteca
TGTAGTCTCGGATAAATGTTATCGTTCTCGTAGTCTCGAATAAATGTTATCGTTCTCGTAGCCTCGGATAAATGTTATCGTTCTCATAGTCTCGGATAAATGTTATCGTTCTCGTAGTCTCAAATAAATGTTATCTTTCTCGTAGCCTAAGATAAATGTTATCGTTCTCGCAGTCAGACTGTCTGCAATTCAGACGAACCTCAATATTACAACAAAAAATATTAAATAAGTAAAGAAAAAATATGACGTTTGGAAGAAATCCTCCAAAATATTGACGTTAATACTTAAAAAAAATTTTAAATTGTATAGTACTAAAAGCCGCGAGAAAAACAACGATATAAAAAAATGTTTCTAAAATCGATAAACTTGCAGTTGGAAAAAACTAGTCACAAATTGGACACGTGGTCGCCACGTTACCTCGTGGCTGTCCACGTTACCTCGTTCCTGTTAACATATTTAAATGAGGAACTTTCCATCTTTATTTGAATCGCACGGCGCATATTTTCTGTATGTCTCAGACGCAATAAAAAATTCTTAACAATTATTAAACAATTTTTTTGTGAGAGGCGGGTAAAATGAACTGGTGTACTCCATTCGACCATGGTTATAATTACTAAGATATGATATGTACAATTGAGCGTTTAATTTGTTTTTCGATGAAAATATGGGGACCTAATTCGATCCCTTGTGCGTGACAAAAACAAATTATAATACATACCAAAGTTTATGAAAAAGGATCATATAAGTCATATTCGCATATCATTTCAGGAGCCGGATGATAACCAGAAAAATAAAGGCAAGCCAAAGCCGTAGCCAGAGAAAATTAATGCCCTTTCGATTTTCCTTGTATTCCTTCATTTATTACAATCTGTATTACAATTGCCCATAAAGATATTTGCTTAGATAATAAAGCAGGAAGCAATAACACGATGAACTTGAAATTCGGTAACAAAGCTATAAAAGAATCTTAGTTCGTCATTAATACGAAATAAAGTAATACTACTTTGTATCACTATTATAACTATATTTAATACTGTTAAATTCTTGAATTAGACGTTGTTAGAGCCTACGACGGATCTGGGGTCATATTTATGTTCATTGCGTGCATCAACTTTTTGACGCTGTAATTCCTGATACTTTCAATATAATACAACCTTTTCAAAATATTATAAAAATTTGAAAGTATTTAATTGCGTATCATTTCTCATCCATTGATAAAATCGATTTAAGGCTAAATATTTTTATTTCAAAAATTTCTGTCTGTGTACGATTTACATTAATTTACTCGAAATTATATTTACAGCTTTCATTTGTTTCTAGCTAATGAATTAGGAATATACGCTCAATCTATTTCATTAGTTGCTAATTTTGTTGCAGATTAAATATAAAATTTGGCAACTCACTGATTGTTTGTTGACACAAAATTTTGAACAATCCCGAGCGAAATTCGTTAACCTAACTAAGTTATCCGGAAAATTAATCAGAAAGAATTCACCCTATAACAGCATATTCCACCTAGGACACTTTTCAATAATGATAATTGGTTTGCATTTAGTGTAGTACGTACCCTAAGTTATTAGGCAGACCATCATTGTCGATTTATAAACAGTCTGAGATAGTAACCGAATAATAGAATAGAAGTGTGTCGGCGTTGAAGAAATAGGCCCATGGCCTGTTGCCGATTCTTGAACTTTTCGTGACTTGATTCACGAGGGATCCGGCCTTTGGAACCCGATCTTTCTATAGCTGACGATTGATTGTGAAGTACTAGTTGAATGAACTAGTTTGACTTCAGTATGGTCATAGAATTTGGTTCCATGCATCCTCACTATGAAAACATTTATTCTTCACCTAAATAATTTCAAAGATGCATTACCTAAATGCTACCTTACGGATTATGTTCATTGAAGTTATTCGTGATTGTGTCCGGCCGTTTTGGCGGCTCCTCCAGTGAGCCTGACGGGAGTCCAGGAAGAGACATGCAGAGCTATTGTTCTATGAAAGTATTTGCATTCGGGCGAAATTTCTATCAACTTCGCTTCCTTGGGAATGTGGTTTTGAGGAGCCGAAAACTACCTAACGTGAAGCTCGATGAATTTGATTCTTTACGAATGAATAATTCAATTCTTTGTTATTAAATTCTCTGTGCTTGTGTAGCTATGACATTAAAATTAACTATCATAGATGCACGTTACACTAGCTGAAAAGAAGACTCGTTCAACACAGTTGCAGACAGAGCAAAGTTGTCTTTCAACCGCTTTTGTAGAACAACCAAGAACATGTTATTTTTGCGATTTCCAGTGAACGTAAATTCTAAGAATAAAAAATAGAATATAAAATATAAAAGTTTATATACCCCAATAAGATTTTATAAGGGAATAAGTTCAAATTAAAACAATTATTTTCTTCATGTTAAATTTGGAACAATTTTGCGTTCAATGAACCTAATTAGTTAATATTATTAACAGGAAATTTTTTAACAGATTAATCTTAACTTGAAAATACAACATGCCACATCATTGAAAGAAAGATTTAATTTTCCTAGTATTTTTTCATTTGACAATTTCAATATACGAAAAATATGTTCTATGAAAAACGAAATTATCCGCATTGTCGCCACGTCTTTGTACTGGTGGCAATTACCGTGACCGATAAAGATCAGTGCCCAGGCTACAATTTTCCAGAAATTACAGGAAACAAAGAACTCCGGGCAGGACAAAGAGGAAGATGTCCTTTGAACTTGGCTGAGATTCCTAAACAAAGAACGTGCGCGTGAAAGATTCCTGGTGGGCGGAGATACCAAAAAAGAGGCTGCATCATAGGCCTACCTGCACATACGTATATAAGCCACTTCAACCTACCACAGCATACACATATTCNATTAATTTCTTCATAGAAAAATTCAGTCCTTCAGCAAAGAGTCAGTACTTGAATTTTTATTTTGGTTTTTAGGTAAAATTTAAAAATCTAATAATATTGGTGGACTTGGCGTTGAACAAGGGCTGTCTCTTATACACATCTAGATGTGTATAAGAGAAAGGAATAACTTCACTTCGAATTGATAGAATGTCAGCTATTGTATTTTTCGGCTGAAAGGCCAGTTTGTTGTTCTACGAAAATACTGAGTTGAGTTGCAAATCCCGTAAATTGCTGTCTGTTGACGCCTAAGAAGACATTGAAATCAAGTGAAAGCGGTTGCAGAAACTTCTCAACATCTTATTTATTTAAACGAGATATTATGTTAGGTGAGTGGAGTTATGTTTGAGACAGCTCATATTACTTACTTTTCTTTAATAAATCACAATAAATATTTTAATAAAGATGATTCGGTAATCGTAAATTTCAACCAAATATTTTAGCATACTGCATCCGCGTAAATAAATATTATAGGAATCATAAGCAAATATTGGACCAACGCTCAAATATTCGCGGAGCTGTCGGCACCTGATCTGGGAGCGGCGCTTGGCCGCCCAATTTCGCGGATTTTTTCAAAGATGCATCGCCCAATTTTAGAGCTGCTTGTCTCCGTCTTTGACATGGCAAGAAAACACGCTCTGAGGATCGCTCAATTATGCTCACTAAATTTGCTTTTCTTTCAAATTAATCCCGAAAGTTTTGCGGAGAGAGAAAAATTCACCGGTTAGACCCTTGATAAGTTATTTTCTAAGGGATTTATAAGTTGCCAGTTTGGGCAACGTTTCTTTCAGCATGCACTTGAACAGAAGCTTGTACTGGGCAACGATAATAAACGTTTAATTATATTTCATCAGCGTAGGAAATTACACAACCGTACATACATGAATACGTACATACATGAATCAGATTTATGTATATACAGTATATGATGAGTTCTTTAGCAATCTAAGCAAGTATTAATGAGATTTAATTTTCTTTATGTATTTGTTACTTGGACAAAACTTTGGGAAGCGAGGAAACTAATCAAAAGGAATTGAGGTCAAACAAAACACGATTACAAGCAAGGTTTAAATAGTCTTTTCTTTAATGAAAAATTACTAAATGGCATTAATGCCATCATCCCTAAACTTGCTCGGTACTGCCTCCAAAATTTGCGGTAGCGACTCCACTTCACTGCGTGTGAAGAGGCAATGGAGTTGCGCCTTGCTTCCGCGTCTGCTCAACCCGTAAATCCTGAACAATCAAAAACGAAACGTTGATTACAGAGATCATGAAAAAAATGCTCGGACGTTAAAAGGGCTCAATGCGAAAAGGGTCCTTTACCAGGCAAGGTGAGAAAAGGATACGCATCGTAGCAAAAAAGATTTTCCGAGTACTTAAAAAGGTTTTACCACACGTTAGTACATGTTTTAAGGTTATGATTGCAATAAAGTTAATAATTCATTAAATGTTTTATGGAAAAGTTGCAAAATTGATAATTACGGGCTTATTTGTTCGGGTCATAAGTGAAAGGGAACAGGATTTAGCACCTCATCACCGCCTACTCCGTGCCTACGAAGGTGGGATAACGTACCTGAAGTACTAAAAAATCCCTCGGTGAACGTCGGTGCGTAACTGTTCCAGCGGCTGGTACACACCCGCGCAGGTGTTGCCGGGGCCAAAAACGTAGTCGTAGCCAACGTGGTAACCAGAAGTGCCGGAGGAGGTCATCGTAGTGCTGACAACACCAAATCCAGCACGTGCCCAATGCTCACATCCAAATCCCAACCGTCCTCGGGCGAGGCTTCCAAATTAAGCTTTTCCTCCATGAATACTAGACAGGTTCGAGGCTTTACATCTCGGTGGCGTATCAATGAAGATCCCACATGGAAATATGAACGGACGTGAAGTCACAGTAGCACCATGGGAGTTGCGCTCATGGAGTCAAGAGTCGAACTGCTGAAGATTCTTAAAACAGAGGTGAAGTGAAGCAGCACGGGCGATATTAGTTTCACCTCAAATGTACACATTAAAGCTGCATGACGCGTCACCCCAAATAAGGCACAGAGTAAGTAGTAATGAGGCTATGACCCGAAAAGTTTTAACTACTCAAAACTATCGAAAAATTATTCTTAGTTTTTTGTTTATTACTAGAAGTAGGTCTAGTAGGTAGACAATCAATAAGCTAATTCTGATCAGCTGTATTGAGAAACTTCTATGACATCAAGTTCAAAAACATTTTCATGTGATAATGTACTCCTGAATGAAAATGAGTTCAATCTAACTCATTCATTGTAAATAGAATAGAGCCACATCAGAGGGTGTATCTTATTGATGAAAATGAAGTTGATTTTGCTTCAATAAAGGATAATAAAATTTTATTTTCAGTTTGTGAAAAAATATATACATGCAGAAAATTTATATTAATTTTTATTAGCGCGAGGCAGCTCGAGAAAACTTACGGGTGTTATACGTAATGTAACTCTAAATACTACTTTTATATATGTAATTTTTTTGAATGGGTGAATACCTGTCTCTTATACACATCTAGNTAAATTCTCCAATTGCAAGACTGTCTAAAATTTATGCATTTTTTCTCTATTATAAAATGCAGATATATAGCCTGAAACCATTACTCACCTTCACCATTTTTATTTATGAACGTCTGCTTGATCTTCACTCAACACAGACGACTGAATATGTGTATGCTGTGGTAGGTTGAAGTGGCTTATATATGTGTTGGTAGGCCTACGATGCAGCTTTTTTTGTATCTTCGCCTACCAGGAATCTTTCTTTGTTTAGGAATCTCAGCCAAGTTCAAAGAACATCTTCCTCTTTGACCTGCCCGGAGTTCTTTGTTTCCGGCACATTTCTGGAAAATTGTAGCCTGGGCACTGATCTCGTCGGTCACGGTAGTTGCCGCCAGAACAAAGACGTGACGACAATGCGGTTCCTTTCATACTCATTTATCAAATATTAATTTTTAAAATATTATATAATTTAAAAAACTGGTAAATGACTAGGTCATGGTTAGGATGATCTTCCCATTCAGTATATTTTGTGTTAATATATGTGAATAAATTTCTTAAGGGGCCTAAAAATTCAGTTGAATACCGCTATAATAATTACAAGTTAAAAGTCATTTAAATATTGCTATAATTACATGTCGATTCAAAGCTCAGGACATATGTATATTATTATTTAAATCATCGGACTGGATATTATATCAATTATAATATTCATGTTAATATCAAATACATGTTGGTTTGTTTTCAGACGATGAGGTCATCTGGGATTTTTATAAGAAAATTATAGGCTGAACTCATGTCTGATGAATTAGAGTTGAGCTCGAGTGCCGATAATTTCCCTCTTTTTCTTATACGCTGAGCCAGTATTTTTATTGGATTCTAGGTACATCGGAAACAACTTATATTATTGGTAATCAAATGTAACCGAATTCGTGATATTAAATATTGAAATTGATGCCCATAAGCGTTAGTATAATGTAAAGTACCATAGTCGATGTCATTAATATTTTATTGGTTTGATGTATTTTTAAAGGTTACTTTCAAGATTATTTGTTCAATGAACTAAATACCGCGCTGGAAAAATTCGTTAATATTATCACTAAAAGTAATTAATAAAATTGATTAATGTAGCTAATGAGTTAATTATTGTTACAATAATATACCGGAAACGTCAATAAACAGGAAACGTCAATGAACGAATTGTGCTACAGGTTAAGAAATTGCAAAGAGGCGATCAAAATAGAATTTTTGTTATATTCAGAATAAAAATTGTAAAATTGCGCTACAAAGCTGGTCGACACAGGAGAGAAAATGATGCGGTTTAGTTGAATTCGTTATCAACTTAATGTCTTAAATTATACTCTGTGAGAAATTGTTGGGTGTTATTGTACATTAAGAAAAAGAGAGTAAATACTAAATTTGGATTACTGTTATTTTTCATCAGAATCTAGCGGCTCCAATGACAAGATTAGGCTGAATCTGTTAGAAAATATTCGTTAGGGGTGGATAAATGTTATCGTTCTCATAGTCTCGAATAAATATTATCGTTCTCGTAGGTTCAGATAAACGATATCTTCTTGTTGCCTCGAATAAATGTTATAATTCTCGTAGTCTCGGATAAATGTTTTCGTTCTTGTAGTCTCGGATAAATGTTATCGTTCTTGTAGTCTCGGATAAATGTTATCGTTCTTATGGTCTCGAATAAATGTTTATCTTTCTCGTAGTCTTAGATAAATGTTATCGTTTTCGTAGTCTCGGATAAATGTTATCGTTTTCGTAGTCTGATGTAGTTATGATGACGTCACCGTCAATGTGACTGCGGTCAAGTCAGACGTCTGCAATTCAGACGAACCTCAATAAAAGAGCAAAAAATAATAAATAAGTAAAAAAATATGGCATTCGGAAGGAAATCCTCCAAAATATTTACAGATATACTTTTTAAAAAAATGTAAATTGTGAAGTACTAAAAACCGTGAGAAAAAAACAACGATCTAAAAATAAGCTAATAAAATCGATCACCTAGCATTTCCAAAAAACTAGTCACAAATTGGACACGTGGTCGCCACGGTACAGCGTGGCTGCCCTTCAATTTCATTTCCTGTTAACATATTTAAATGAGGAACGTTCCATCTTTATTTGAATCGCACGGCGCATATTTTCTGTGCGTCACAGACACAATAAAAAATTCTCAACCATTATTAAACAACTTTTTTGAGAGAGGCGTGTGAAATGAACTGGTGTGCTCCATTTGACCATGGCCGTATAATTACTATAAGATATTAAATGTATAGTTGAGCGTTTAATTTGTTTTTCGATGAAAATATGTGGACCTAATTCGATCCCTAGTGCGTGTCAAAAATAAATTATAATAAATACCAAAGTTTATGAAAAAGGAACATATAAGTCATATTCGCATATTATTACGGGCGCCAGACGATAACCAGAAGAATAAAGGCAAGCCAAAGTCGTAGCCAGAGAAAATTAACGCCCTTTCGATTTTCCTTGTATTCCTTCATTTATTACAGTCTGTATTACAATTGCCCATAAAGATATTTGCTTAGATAATAAAGCAGGAAGCAATAAAACGATGAACTTGAAATTCGGTAACAAAGCTATAAAAGAATCTTAGTTCGTCATTAATACGAAATAAAGTAATACTACTTTGTATCACTATTATAACTATAAATCTGAAAAGTAGAAAATAAATAAATATAAAAAATATTTACAAAAACTACGTTTTTCTGGTTTTTACAAAACTAAAAATATGAAATAAAACGAATAAAAAAACTGTTAAAAAACCACGTTTTCTTAACGGACAAAAAAAGAAAAACATTTACTCTTACATAAAATTACATAACATTTTACATAACTTTAATGTTATGTAAGAGTTAATGTTTTTCTTTTTTGTCCGTTAAGAAAACGTGGTTTAAAAAAAATTTTTTTATTTGTTTTATATTCAAAACAATTGTTAATGAGACTTGATATGTTTCCTTCGCATACCATTAGTTCCCATTTGATACGATGCCCTAACATATGCTTAGTTCACTCGAAAAAAAACAATGTTGCCCACCTATATTGTGTTTTTTTAATTAATTGTTTATTTACGCTTTTGAATATCAAGGTTCGCGCCGTCCACATTTGGGTTACGTTTCTACGTTTTTCGTGCGGTCGGATAAGGTCTCATGTATTGATTTGATACTGAAAAGTTTTAAAAATGTGGAATGGAAATTCCATTCGTTTTTATAGTTAGAATCAAAACTGGCATTAAGTTTTTAAATTTATGCGCCATTTGTTCCTTGTTTTCGTATTGAGGCTTATACCAAGATTGACGCACTAGAGAGGCGCGGGTTCGATCCCAGCTCTGTGCGCCAGTTTCTGGTCAGAATCGGCAAGGAGGCCGGGCGGTTAAGCAAAGCAGAATCGTAGCAGTGAGTTGCGAGTTCGAGACCTCAAAATGCTGTTAATGTTCTGCGATGTTAAGAATCGGTGACAGGCCTACGGCCTACTAAACGCTGAAACCGCTATTATTATTATTATTATTATATTATTGAGGATGGTCTAAGTAGTTTGTCTGGATATTAATTCAAATAAAGATCTGTTTTCCAATATTAGTTTACCGTGGTCTATTTGTAAAATTGACTCCGGGCACATTGTTATAAATAATAACAAATGACAATCCTACATAGAGAAATGGTTACCCCAACCGATTAAATACGTTACTTAATTATAACACATAAATACGCCCTATAGCCCCACACCAGTTCACATGCGAAGTTCTCCTGACGGTAGCGAACGCAAGACTCCCCAAGTTCCATGACGGGCAACCTAGCTCACGAGGGAAAGTCGATCGCGTGTTTAGTAATTTATTGTGGTACAAATTTATGATGCACTTCTCAATTCTTGAGCACTTTGCAGAACTCCAAGGTCGGACCTTGCTTCATGAAGCCGGCAATTCGAGGTGATAAATGAGTATTTTTAATATATTTGCCCTGGAGTGACAGATCGTATGTGACAACGTTTTCAGCGGGGAGCCGAGCGTAGCTATTTCGATATTAGGTGCATCCTACGTTGATTTTCAGAGCAATGTAGTCCACATACTACAAAAGTATTGACGTCAAATTTCCGACCCTTCTTTTACTATTGGATTGATATTGCTTCACTATAGTGTCAAGAAATTTTTAAAATTATACACAGATTTATTTGGTGTCCAAAACTGCTGAGATAAAGCATTCAAATTCATTTTGTGTATTTGGTTTGGCTTTGAGATGAAGTATTGCGGGATTGCACAATCTTTCATAAAGACGCTGTTCTGATAAAAATCCCTTCGCTTCTCGACGCAATCCTCTCGCCGGAATGGACAGAAATTACAAGCCAACGTGAATTGAAAGTCAAAGGAATATATTCTATAAACTGAGCTCAAACAGCGAGTACCTGTCTCGCATACGTTGAAGATAAATGCAGGTGCTTATGAGCTTTTATATGATACACCTAAATGGTCTTAAAAATTTATTGCTAACACTTTGGAAGAAACTTACGATGATTTTACGTTTGTATTAAATTTTCCTATCAGGGTTCAGATTTTATAATTGTTAAATTACAGGGTCATACAATTAAGTCATATCTGTCATTAGACAGACACTCTAGCGGTCATTAATTAGGCTCATGTCGATTTGATCAACGAGTTGACGTTTACTGTTACTGTATTTGATGGCGTCGGAATTACCCTTCACGAACGAACTGGTGATCGGTTTGAACTAAACATGCCGGTTTGACATTGACAAAAACCTTTGAAATTATTGACTATGGGTGATAAACAGACTGTCGCAATAGCTTCACGGTCAGTTCGAGGCATGACTGCAATTGCTTTGTGTTTTTTTTCTTCACGATTTGTTTCCAAATTTTAACTTTTTTATACGGTTTTATGCATGGAAAATTTTGACACTTTAATGCTGAAAATTCGAATGCAGTTTATTTAACGTTTCGTGTAAAATTATTTCACTCCTCTCCCATAAATATTTTCTCTGAGTACAAAAGTAAGTTTGCTCTTTGAATCATTTCGGATGTCAAGGCTTCATCGTTGCTTGAAAGTCTATTGAATTTTTGATATGCTACTGATATTAATGCTTCATGTTTCAACCAAGCATACATATTTTATTAACTTTTAGTCGAACGATAGGTCTCGCATTTCTTTATCTAAGGCTTGCCAAATATCATCATCAAGGTACCTGCCAGCCATTATGTATGTGGTTTTAAAAAATGACAGCAATGAATTACGTTAAATTGCCTCTAATTGAGTAGTATTTAGAAAAATTTGTCATTACGAAGAATATATATCTTACACATAAATATTTGCAACCCTCTGCGTGCCACCCAGGCCCAAAACTCGTGTATTTACAATTATATATCTCTTGAATACACGAGTGCGCATCAATCAACATATTTTTTCAACAATTTATGGCGTTGCAGGTTTCGGTTACTTACTTCGGTATCAACGGTCATAAGATTTTACAATATGTAATTTCGTTCAATACTAAGCCTGAATAGTCAAATATTCTAGCGTCTGTTCCAGGAACCGCGATAAAATTTACACGCGGGTTGGTTTTTACCTAAAATAACTTATGAAGTAAGAAGTATAATCTTCAGAGAAGTTTGATTTGAGTCATTGGTTATATCAAATCTAAGTCTGAACATGAACATGATAGCTATATACGCCATTTTTTTAAACAATTATCCAACAATCATAGAGGAGATGAGCGCCTTTGTTACTAATTGTAGGCAAATATTTAATATAGTATTAATAAATGAGATAAGTTTAAGAAAACCTCATGAAACAAAGCCTTTCGAATTTGGCCGTCTATTTTAAATTCTTTCAGCTTATGTGCAGAATATAAATACTGAAATTTAAAAGTTGAAACAGAAATAAAATATAGCGTAGCGTGTCATGTTCAGAGCGGCCACTGAAGCTCAATGCAAGTTAAACGGCGTGTTTTGAAAGACGAAGTTAGCGGGTCGACTGGCTTGTAAATTTAAATGGGCAACCCTTCTAGTCAATACGTCCTTGATTGAAGCCTCAATTGGACCTGTCATCTACGGATACATCTTTATGTGCTTTATCATCAGAGATGAGACTTTCAAAATATCAAATGGTCAGAAATTTTCGTTGTAAATTCATTATATTAACAATTTTCAGCACTCACTTTTCTATATTCGGTTCTCAATGATTTCAACTGATGCCTCGGCATGCATGGCGTGTAGCGCTAGAACAAAGGTGAAGCGACGAATGAAGACTCGGTGGCAATGCCAGTCACAATACCTTGCAATTTACACAGAATTCTATTGGAAGCGTTGTAGTGTTACACATTTGAAGAGTTTTATTTTCTAATAAAATGATAGCTTTCCCTCTACTTTGACAACACCGCTTAGGAAGTTAACGCGACTCTCACAATTTACTCACTGGTCACTATCTTTCGGCTGATCCCCGCAGCAGCAGCAGGTTAGTTTAAGTACTATAGGTTCCATTTTACTATCTTAATAATTGTTATATATATCATTATTTCTTTATTAATCTTAAACGACTATTATTTATTAGATCTAAACGGGTGCTTACCTGTTGGCACTTGCCAAGGGTATTATTTACACTAGCTTTCCATAGTTAAATGTATATATTTTCAAAGACCACCTTGTTATTAATTTATTTACACTGCAATAATTTCCCAGTTCCAGTCTCTTTTCATTTCCAATCCTGCTGACACTGTGGGTACTGACTGCGTTTAGTTACGACACTGCGCAACTCAATATACCTCAGTAACGAAACATGTGCGAAATCTTGGTGTTTTCCATTATTCGGCAGAAGCTGCTCTTACCATATATATAAATTGCGCTCCAGTCTCATCGCCTGAAATCTCATGTTCGCCAAATTCACATCTTACGAGTCAAATTTTAATAAATATTTCTTGTATTTAGGTAAAGTCTTCTATTTTCTAGCCAGTTACTACAGACGTATTCCGAAATAATGTATAATTAACAAAATATTTCTTTTAATTAAGGGGACTCAGTTTATGAATTATGAATAAATAAGATAAAAGAAGTTTCAGTTTTATTGCAATAATAAAGAGCTTAGTTGACGTTCAAAAATTGAAGAGCAGAGCAAGATAAACTAATAAGTTATAACGTGATTTTTTTTATCGATATCGAATCGACTTTGCACGTTCAAAATTCTTCACGCTATATTATCACTTATAATAAATGAGTGTTTCTCGTGTGTTCGATTCTCAAAGTTGAAAGAAAGATAAATTACACGACTAACTTTCCGGTTTCTTATCATTAAATTTATTTTCTCTTAGAATCAACGTACGAGTCTTTCCCTAAATATTGAGTTTCTGGGTGGCTCCACTACATCAGCAGGATCCATCACCTGGGGAGAGTGGATGACTGAAGGGAACATAGGCACTCGGAAGACGGAATTACTCGCGCCGAGTCTGCCACGAGTTAGTCTTTGGAGGCCAATTCCCCCATTGAGTGCGCCTATCGTGAGCATATCGAGGGGGAAGGCATCGCTACGCGGTAGCACCAGGAGAGCCAGCATCACAGCCACCATCACGAATCGTACCTGCAACACACGGAACAGCTGATCAGAATGGAAATTCATCGTTGGAAAATGTTTAAGACATTCAAATTGAGCAATGTTCATATGAAGAGTATCTTTCCTTAATATACATCTCATTCAAGCAACATAATACGGAATTAGTGAGTCTGTACAGGCACTGTAATTTCAAATCGAAGACAAGTCATTTGACGAGGTTGATTGAAAAAAACTCATGCTGCTGATTTTCAGCTACAAGGAAATAAATTTCATGCTGTGTAGACCAAATAATGTTAATTTTATTTAATGTTTATTCGTTAAAAAATCTTGCCATTTATCATAAAGAGTATCTTAGGTGCATGATATCAGCATTAAACCTGATCAGTATAATTTTAGAGGATACATATATGTTTTTGAATATATGATTGTCTTGCATATACTTCTGTCGTCTATTTTTAATCGCATTCTATATCGCTGTTAAAATAATCAATCTTTATTTGCAAAATGGGATTGAAATTTGCAGTATATGATATTATATTTAATTCAGAATTGGGATAAACATTTATGCCAATTATATCTCCATCCTCATTCAAATTCACTTCTGTTCAACCATAACACAAGCCCCCAAATAAGCGTAATGCACGAACGCGATGTTATTAATGACTGAAAATGCGTGATAAATACAATGTAGAGAAAGAATTCAATTTGACCACTACTTGAGTCATATTGTGACCAGCACTTTAGTTCTTCCGTCACTTAAGTCATATTTCACAAACATTAGTGGAAATTGTATATTTTCTGTAATAGAAATGAGCGCATTATTCAATATACTGTTTCATTTGAATTATTACTTTTTATAAGCATAATGGAACATTCTGGACTAATAAATTCTCCAATTGCAAGACTGTCTAAAATTTATGCATTTTTTCTCTATTATAAAATGCAGATATATAGCCTGAAACCATTACTCACCTTCACCATTTTTATTTATGAACGTCTGCTTGATCTTCACTCAACACAGACGACTGAATATGTGTATGCTGTGGTAGGTTGAAGTGGCTTATATATGTGTTGGTAGGCCTACGATGCAGCTTTTTTTGTATCTTCGCCTACCAGGAATCTTTCTTTGTTTAGGAATCTCAGCCAAGTTCAAAGAACATCTTCCTCTTTGACCTGCCCGGAGTTCTTTGTTTCCGGCACATTTCTGGAAAATTATTAAAAGATTTGTTGCAGACAAACAAATAAGAAGTGAAGTTAAAGAGAAGTATTGTAATAATAAGGCCGTAAATGACCAGTGGCTGATTCCAATAATCACAAAATTTCACGGCTAGCTGAGGCTCAAACCCGCAACTTCCTCCTTCAATCTTGATAATCTTAGCTCTCGACCATCATGATACTTTAATTACGATTCGGATGTATACTACTGCATGGAGAGAAAATGTCTGAGATGAGAAGACGAGTTTAGCGTAAATTGTAGCTTTGAATATGAATTCATATACGTAAATGCATTAGTCAAGGGTAATAAATTATTCGTTTACTTAATCGTTCATACTCTACACTATTGCTAGGGACGCACTCCAACAAAAGAAAAATAAATAAAGCCATCTTCGTCCCTGCTTTATTCAGCCAAGTGATTGTATAGGGCCATCCATTGGCCACAGTGAGAACAAGGTTTCTTAATAATCTTTATTGACAAGTATGAACACCAAGAACTAATGACTTGAAATGGAACTGTTACTGAGACTATTACTGAGATGGTTTCTTGAATCGAGACTATTACTGAGACTCCTGAAAATGAAAAAAAAAAACAAGAATAAATATCTAACAAAGAATCGACATGAACATAAATATTGATCATAATCAGAAGCACAGAATATAACTATTAAAAATGACTCAAATATTTACACAAATTGCACGCATGACAAACGATAGGAAACTATGCATCCACAGTTTCCACTGTTCCTATTTACACGAGACATACCTTACACATCGACGGCAACCGCAAGACTAAACTAGCTCCCGTAATTCGGCCAAGGTCACGTCAAACTCTCTCTAATACAAAATGGCAAATATACAACCTATCCAATCCCTAACACTAATAGCTACAATTCAGAAAAAGAATCTAATTTAAAAAGCTGAAAAAAACTAGATTAAAATTAGATTACAACCACATACAGCGATTTGAACAGATATATTATAGAATAAATAGCATCATGTATGGTGGAATGCGTCGTCTAAAATCTGACTTTAAACTTAAAACTTCAGCTGGGTGAGAATAATTGAGTTACATGCAGGATAGGCATTCTCACTGGATTTGATGAAAACGAACGACGCCTTGGTTTTGACGACCGGGATCCTCATGCCGGGGTAGAGCAGCGCGCTGCGCAGGCGATGTACGACGTGTGTTCGTATTGGTTGTAGAAAAGACCATCTGCTTGTTTTACGAAATTTTCTGAAATGAAAAATATACGTACCAAAGAAACTGGAGTCACATCGCTGATGGAACTTCCTCTGGTTAGGTATAATGTAACTTGAGTGCATTAGCTTCGTTGGCTACCCACATGTCCTGAGCTAGTCTATTGTTCCTTTTTTTGTCAAGCTTCTGAATGGTGCTTTTTATGTGATTCTGCAATCTTTGGCATTGGTAAACGTTACTTTCCAGATGGCATTATAAGCGCGCATCTCGATTTTGCTAAGAAACCTCACATTTCGAAAGCTACGACCTGCTGTGGCCGGATTTGCATATTATGGCTAAGTACAATTTGTGGCTTACGTACAATTTGTGGCTTACGTACTGATAAATAGACTTAGCTCGAAACGGTGGTATTATCAAAACGTTTTGGCGCAAAGTTACGTCCAGAAGTTGAACTTAACTTTGCGCCAGCTCCAAAAATATGTAATAATAGCGGTTTTAGCGTTTATTAGGCCGTAGGCCTGTCGCCGATTCTTAACATCGCAGAACATTAACATCGCATAGAGCTGGGATCGAATCCGCGCCTCTCTGCGTCAATCCTGGTAATCTGAACTGTAACCACTGGACCACTCTGCCCATTTGTAAGTCCAGTTACGCACAATATTTTAGAGGGTGAAGATATTGGAACTTATCAGGGTAAGTTTGTGTATAGCGGTTTTGTGTAGATGTGCTCGACGTATTGCAGCTTCCAGGTTCGAATACAATTTATAAAGAACTGAATTTCATTAACCACTAAATAATATAACTACTTTTATGCGAATTGAAAAATTCTTAGTGACCTTTTTTGTAACCGTTTTTTTGTAAATAATTCTGGAAAAATTGCTATTAAACAGAAATGTTTTTTTTTTCAAAAGGACGTATAAATGAGTAAATTTTTCAATAGCGAGATGATAAGAGCGATTGTAATATCGAATACGTTACAGTCGAATATATTGTAATGAAACCGCTTTTATGATAGAAGTTATTTCCTAGCATCATCAACAACAACAACTAAAACCTCAAACTTAACAAAAAACTTACATTAAATTTGGCATCTCCGCAAAACTAAATGGTTTAGATGAGGGTAGCTGCTAAAATGTAATTTTTTCGTTTATTTATTTACAGAAAAAAAGCTTAGCGTGAGTTTACCCGAGTACTGGTAAGTAGCACCGCTGGACTGCGTCGTCTTGCCGAGCTTGTCGCTGAGAGCGCACGCGCCGCTCGCGTTATAGGAGTGCGCGATGCAGCGCCCGTCGACGAAGCATCGCCCGCGACACTGGCCTGAGTAAGGGAAATTTGCTCTTCGTACTCACGAAAAAAATTGAATTATATCGGTAGTTTCATCAAACTCCTCATGATCAACCAGAAACAGAGTAGGTAACGTATATTTTTAATGAGCCTCTACATATTCATCACACTGCGGGAAACGAAATGATTTTTTTTTATTTTATCTATCAAATTGTCTGACTCGGCTTTGAGCTGCATGGGTAATGGGACCAGCCGCTCTGACCTTCAAAGTCGGGATCAAACTCTTGCTGGTCTTTGACTTTAGATCAAAAAGATGAACAAATTTGGACATAAAGAGACTGATTTCCCGAGTTGTATATAGCGTTACCGACATATTTCAGAAACGGACCCAAATCTAAATTTTGTCAAAGAGAAGAAATCTTTTCGCATGGACGTGTTGCAACGCAGTTTTTTTAGTTTATAGCCGTGGCCCCTGGTGTAGGTTCTTATTTCAAATTCCACCAATCCTTCTGGGACCTTGTATAAACCGTGGGTATACTTGTATACTTCAATGAGGTCACCACGCACACGTCGATAACGGAGGCTTGGAAGCTTCATAATCTTTAATCTTTCTTCATAAGGCTTGCCTTTTAATCCCGGAATTATCCTTGTTGCACGTCTTTGAACACTCTTGACTAAATTTTTGTCCTTTTCTTGTTCTTGTTTTGGTGACCATACTGCGTTTCCAAACTCTAGGTTCAGACGCACGACGGCGACAAACAACCGCTTCATCGCTTCTGCATCTATGTACTCGTAAGCGCGTCTGATCAGTCCAAGTCGTTGATTGGCTTTATTAACTTGAGCTTCAATATGCTTAGAAAATGGCAATACGTTGTCGACATTAACTCCTAAATCTTTTTCCATTGTCGATTTCGACATCATCACTCTGTCGTTGCAAACATGTCTTCTAATACTGTAATCTTGCTGTTCAATATTTTTGCCATGATGGATTACTTTACATTTGTCAGCATTAAACCGCAGCTGCCACTTATCAGCCCAGTCAACCAAACTGTCAAGATCACCTTGCAAATTACTTTTTTGCGACGTATTCCTCACTGTACCATAAACTTTTGTGTCGTCAGCATATATCAAGCACACGCTAGACACAGCTTCTGGCAGATCGTTTATAAACGCAACGAATAAAACAGGTCCGAGAACGCTTCCTTGTGGCACGCCGCTGCGCACTGAAGCCCAGTCTGATACGGTCCCAATAATACAGACACGTTGTCGTCTCCCTACTAGAAAATATCTGATCCATTCGAGTACATTACTCTCAATTCCCGAAGACTTCAATTTACGCAACAGCCGCTCGTGTAGGACACTGTCAAATGCCTTGGCAAAATGGAGGGAAACTACATCTACTGGCTTCCGTTCGTCCAGCAGGCGGGTCAATTTATTCAGAGTAGACAAGAGGTTAGTGGTGCAGGATCTACCGGCAATAAAGCCATGTTAACAGTCTGATAGGAGATTATTAACAGCCAAATGATCGATCAATCGATCCTCCACAACAGATTCCATTACCTTGCAAACGACACTTGTCAAACTGACAGGACGATAGTTGCCCGAGCAGCTTTTGTCCCTTTTTTGAGTAATGGTGTCATTTGAGCTTCTTTCCAGTCAGCCGGCAAAATCCCTTCGATTAAAATTTTTCGAAAAAATGACGTCAAAGGGCGGCTAGGACGGTTGCTAACTCTTTGAGTAATCTGGGGTGGAAGCCGTCCGGTCCACAGGACTTGTTGGGATTTACAGCGATCAGGAGCTTGAGAATTCTTCTTGTATTTCAAAACTTGTTAATATAGAGCCAACTGGGCGCTCCTCAATAGCTGGAATTCTGTTTGTGACGGAACCCGTATTCTGTGAACTTTTTTTTTTTTGAGAACGTAGTTGTAGCCGCCATTTTCCCTTTTTATGAAACTTGTAGCTATAGAATTAGCCTACTCCACGCAGTTGATTTCACTAGCGTCATTAGCATTCATGGTTAGCCCTTGATATACGGATGCCTGCACTACCAGGGGAACCAAGCTATTCGGTTCGTTCGATTTATCGTTTGTTTTCGTGAATTATTGATTATCCTGTTGAATTATTGCTTTATCTTGGTTCATATATTTCATGTAATTAGCGTATATTTTGTCTTGTATATACTTCTTATGTATATTTGTCATTTCCTTTCTAGAAACCGTACATCATGGAATACTCGTTATTATCCTGCTATGATGGCGCGTCTATGAATAGTTCAGTAAACGATCCCAAAGGACTAGCAAACAAGAAAGTCCTTTACAGTAGTATTGGCTGGAATTGCAAGATCCGACTTCATTATAAGATTAGAGTTTTGATGTTATATATTACGTCAGAATAAGACTAAATAATGCGAGTGTATTTTGTTTTTAAGACAGCGATATTCAATCTCCTTTGCTGTGATATTATTTTGATTTTTTCATGGGATTTAGATGTTATCGTCTTGGAACGAGACTGAATGTTGTAGCTCCAACGTGATTGGTCGACTTGCTCCTAGCCTCGCGACAGTGCACGTTTATTCCTCTAGGTAGTCTTACACAGCGGAGAGATCGGTTTCTTTAGAATTAGTTTAGGATTATATTCGACTATCAACTTGTGATTAGTTTGTCAAATGATTAAAATTATGATGACTTTATTGGATTGTATTATATTATCTATTTTTGCACTTAGAGAGTGTCAACAGTCTGTTTTGTATTCCTTTTATACGAGGTATCGTGTTGACATTATTTTAGCTGAGTTACCCCTTGCGGGCAAGTTGAAGTTGTGTGTGGTTAGTGATACAGGGTTGGGGTGCAACGATTTCGACTCTAATTCAGGGAGCCAAATCTGGGCTTCCGAGAATAAACTCCACCGTAGTTCTGGACTTAAGGGGAACGTCTGGGGTAAAATTTATCTCGGCTATTCACAGACGGATCACTCTGAAACTTGGTACACATATGTAAAACAGAATTCTAAGACATTTTTGTTCGTGTGAATTTTTCGAAAAAAATGAAAAAAAAACGTGACCCCCCCCCCTTTTGCAAGCTGTCGTGAACGCATAAATCAACGTACAGAGATGATTTTGGTAACGTTGGATAGAGCAGAATGTCAGCTTTAAGATGAGACTAAAAACCGGAAAAGCCAAAATTCAAAATTTTACCCCAGACGCTCCCCTTAACTCGTGAAGAGTACCACTAACGGACTAATAACGGCGTAGTTGGAGTTATTGGCTAGTTCCAGCTTTTGACTGCGTTGGGCGGTTAACAGCCGTACCATTTGCACCCTCGTGTTGTAGAGGCTAATAACCCCTGCGCTCGTGTAAATTGTCAGCGTCGTATTGGGGGCTCGTACCCTCCAATATTCGTGTTTTTGAGGCGTAACTGCCACCCCGTTCCTGTGCGACTGTTCCCGTACCATTTACTGTTAGTTTTGTGATTCGTTGCAGTGCATTAGGGCTAGAACCCCGAGTCTCCGCGGCTGGTCGTTGGCATCTCGGTGAGGCTAGTTCCCGTACCGTTTGCTGTCCGTTTTAATGATTCTTGCGGTGCGTTAGGGCTAGAACCCTAGTCTCTGCGGCTGGTTGTTGGCTTCTCGGTGCGGCTAGTTCCCGTACCATTTGCTATCCGTTTTGGTGTTTCTTGGCAGTGTTGTAATAGGGCTAGTCTCTGCGGTTGGTCGTTGGCATCTCGGTGCGGCTTGTTCCCCCACCATTTGCTATCCATTTTGTTACTCTCAGCTGTGTATTTGGGTTAATACCGTGTGGTTTCTCGGCTTTTTGTACTCCTGAAGTGTGAATCCTTTTTCTGTGAACTTTTGGACTAAAACGAAAAATAAATTCTGCGCCTTCGTATGAACAACCTTGTAATTCGCCTGAAGATTACCTGTATACTACGAAAAGTTTCTTGTGTTCATTCCTCCTCGCTGCAACGCAATGGAATTTAGAGCCGGACCAAAAAGCGACTCTTTAGCCCTTGTGTTTAGAATCAATACGAAAGTCTCCACCAAGTCGGCACGCTACCGTAATTATTTCAACTTCACGGTGGTGTTTCCGGTTACATGTTCAAGTCCTCTTCAGTGAATACGATACTAAAAAACTGATTTAAGAACGTTAGCCTTGCCCACATCTGAGGATACCTTTCGTTTATCTATTTTCAAATCAGAAATACCGTCCGTTGTCTTTTAAGAGACTACTCTTTTAGATTCTTAGTGACTTATCAATAATTTTTATGAAATGAAGTTATATTTTCTTGCTACTAATAATCTGATTAATATAAATCGTCCTCCTGAATATGTTTATTCACACCTAGCTAGAATATCGAATTATTTGAACATCGTCTATCATTTAGCCACTCACAATGCAGCCATTATCATATCCCGCGATTTTGCTTTAGTTTAATTAAATTTTAGTTATTAAGAAGAAGCTGTTGAGAAAATACTCACACATTGAGAGTGTATGCACAAGCAAGTACGAATCTTCGTCCGCGATCTGTACGTCGCGGACCACCACCGACGTCTTGCCCGCGTAGGTTTGTATCAAGTAGGCCTCTGGCAGCGCGGCGTTCACTGCCTCCAGCGTCAGCAGCGCTGCCGTCAACGCCGGAATTGCAACTCGAAACATCCCAGCTGATATTTCAAAGTTGCGCTGCAGAAGTTAATATCTTACTTGAATATTTCCTGACTTAGAATTCATTCCTTCTTTATATTGATTTTGAGTTCAGTATACTTCAAAATGAGTTTAAAAAAGGCCAGGTCTCTCACCTTATCAACCAATTGGTTATCTACGGACACAACCTCAATTGGTAGCGACGGCTTCACTCCTCCAGGCTTTAGGCTTCAACTCACTCGGCGTTATTCAAGAGGACTTTGAATGTAATTCTAGTGAAGCGAGTGTTCAAATTTTTATCATGCGAAATGGAAATTAAAAACCTTATCTGTGTGAAGACTTTCTGCTCAAATCGTATTGCTACTCTTGTTCCATCTTTGTTTTCTGTACTTCAATTTGAGTTTGGGCGAGTGTGTTTTCATTTTGTTTTGCTCCATTTAAATGCCTGTTAGCACTTCTGTGTTCGCTCGTATAAGATCTTACTTCACTGGCTTTACGCCCGTGGTTGAAACTGGTAGGGTTATTGGCTCAAATGAGCTTCGGACTTTAATCTTTTTTTGTCACTTGCTTTAGTGCTGTGAATTAACTTGCATGCGCTTTAACTCAATTTACGTACGAGCGAAAACAGTAATAGGATATTACTGTTTTCACTATTTTCTTTCTTATAGTTCTCTACATGAGAACTTTTGTCTAGGATTCCTCAACGGAAACAAATATAGGTTAGTTATTTTGATTATATTGAAAGTGTTATTATTATTATTCTGATTTTATTTGATGATATTGAAATCCATTGCGATATAACTAGAATCCGTTATCGTTATTTTTAGGCTTAAACTATTTATCTGTCTAATCCAGATAAGTATCCAGCCAACCGCCTCTACTTGCGAATTGGTCATCATCCTTAAACCGCTGCTGTTTATTTGAGATGCAGCTTACCATCAACTGTTACGTTCTGTTGCCACCGGCAGTATAGTGAGAATTGGAGAAAGAGAGAGAGATGTTCAACGTGAAACAGTGACTCGTTCATTTGAAATTCTATATTGTGTTCTCGACTTCTAACGTTTGAACCTATATTTATATCTGCGTATCCTACTACAGTGAGTTCCACATCGCGCTTATCGTTTCCTCCTGGCTTCGTTCTGCAAACCACTTCTATTTGCGAAGCCACTTCAATAAAAGTTTCTAAGGTTTAATTAACTATTGTCCTAATTCATTTAGCCATTGTTTGAAAGCAATCAGATTAATTCGTCGCTATGCCAACGTGTAACAGCAAACAAACATATTGATTCGTCACTATGCCAACAATGGCAGTGTGATCACTTTAGTAATCAACTTCGGTTTTCATTTTTTCACACATAGATTAGAGGATAGAAATTGTATACAATGCTATTCATTATATAATTCTCTATACTATAAGTAATCAAAAAGACTGATTCGTTACTATGCCAACGAAGACGTTATCATCAATTTATTAATTATTTTGTCATCACATCTCCCATATATAGGTTTGAGGTGCAAAATTCTCCTGTTCCTATTTTATTCAAAACAATTGTTAATGACACTTGATACGTTTCCTTCGCATACCATTAGTTCCCACTTGATAAGATGCCCTAACTTACCGTTAGTTCACTCAAAGAAAAAACAATATTGCCCACCCATATTGTGGTTTCTTAATTAATTGTTTATTTGCGCTTTAAAATATCAAGGTTTGCGTCATCCACATTTGGGTTACGTTTCTACGTTTTTCTTACGTTCGGATGAGGTCTCATTGATTTGATACTGAAAAGTTTTCAAAATGTGGAATGCCAATTCCATTCGTTTTTATAGTTAGGATCAAAACTGCCATTACGTTTTTTAATTTATGGGCCATTTTTTTCTTGTTTTCGTATTAAGGCTTATTGAGGATGGTCTAAGTAGTTTGTCTGAATATTAATTCAAATAAAGATGTTTTCCAATATTAGTTTACCGTGGTCTATTTGTAAAATTGACTCCATGCACATTGTTATAAATAATAACAAATGGCTTTTCCTACATGGAGAAATGGTTACCCTAACCGATGAAATACTATACTAAATTATAACATGTAAATATGCCCTAAAGTTCACACAAGTTCACATGCGAAGTTCACCTGACGGTAGCGAACGCAAGACTCCCCAAGTTCCATGACGTGCAACCTAGCTCACGAGGGAAAGTCGATCGCCTCTTTAGTAATTTATTGTGGTACAAATTTATGATGCACTTCTCAATTCTTGAGCACTTTGCAGAACTCCAAGGTCGGACCTTGCTTCATGAAGCCGGCAANTGTCATTACGAAGAATATATATCTTACACATAAATATTTGCAACCCTCTGCGTGCCACCAGGCCCAAAACTCGTGTATTTACAATTATATATCTCTTGAATACACGAGTGCGCATCAATCAACATATTTTTTCAACAATTTATGGCGTTTCAGCTTTTGGTTACTTACTTCGGTATCAACGGTCACAAGATTATACAATATGTAAATTCGTTCAATACTAAGCCTGAATGGTCAAATATTCTAGCGTCTGTTCCAGGAACCGCGATAAAATTTACACGCGGGTTGGTTTTTACCTAATATAACTTATGAAGTAAGAAGTATAATCTTCATAGAAGTGTGATTCGAGTCATTGATTATATCAAATCTAAGTCTGAACATGAACATGCTAGCTATATACGCCATTTTTTAAACAATTATCCAACAATCATAGAGGAGATGAGCGCCTTTGTTACTAATTGTAGGCAAATATTTAATATAGTATTAATAAATGAGATAAGTTTAAGAAGACCTCATGAAACCAAAGCCTTTCGAATTTGGCCGTCTATTTTAAATTCTTTCAGCTTATGTGCAAAATATAAATATTGAAATTTAAAAGTTGAAATAGCAATAAAATATAGCGTTGTCATGCTATGAGCGGCCACTGAAGCTCAATGCAAGTTAAACGGCGTGTTTTGAAAGACGAAGTTAGCGGGTCGACTGGCTTGTAAATTTAAATGAACAACCGTTCTAGTCAATACGTCCTTGATTGAAGCCTCAATTGGACCTGTCATCTACGGATACATCATCTTTATCATCAGAGAAGAGACTTTCAAAATATCAAATGGTCAGAACTTTTCGTTGTAGATTCATTATATTAACAATTTTCAGCACTCACTTTCTATATTCGGTTCTCAATGATTTCTACTGGTGCCTCGCCATGCATGGTGTGTATCGCTAGAACAAAGATGAAGCGATGACTGAAGACTCGGTGGCAATGCCAGTCACAATACCTTGCAATTTACACAGAATTCTATTGGAAGCGTTGTATTGTTACACATTTTAAGAGTTTTATTTTCTAATAAAATTAAAGCTTTCCCTCTACTTTGACAACACCGCTTAGGAAGTTAACGCGGCTTTCATAATTTACTCACTGGTCACTATCTTTCGGCTGATCCCCGCAGCAGCAGCAGGTTAGTTTAAGTATAATAGGTTCAATTTTATTATCTTAATAATTGGTATATATATCATTATTTCTTTATTCATCTTAAACGACTATAATTTATTAGATCTAAACGGGTGCTTACCCGTTGGCACTTGCCAAGGGTATTATTTACACTAGCTTTCCATAGTTAAATGTACATATTTTCAAAGACCACCTTGTTATTAATTTACACTGCAATAATTTCCCAGTTCCAGTCTTTTTCATTTCCAATCTTGCTTACTAGTTGTGTGGGTGCGTCAATTGAGTTTACGACTGCCAGCCGCTGATCTACAAAGCCCCTCAGCTGTACTAGGCCTCAAAGCATCGTTTTATGTATATCAGCATAAAATTAATCTTATGGCGAAGACTAAAATAAATTTTCTCCAATATGAAATACAGCTCGCTGTCTCCTACCTTATATATAAATTGCACTTTATTTTCATTGCCTGAAATCTCATGTTAGCCAAATTCTCACCATACGAGTGGAATTTTAATAAATATTTCTTGTATTTAGGAAGCTAGAGTCTACGATTTTCTAGCCAGTTACAGCAGAATAATTCTGGAAAAAATATTTAAATGGCAAACTATTTTTTAATCATGGGGAATTATGAATGAAGAAGATAAAAGAAGTTTCAGTTTTATTGCGATAATGAAGAGCTTCGTTAGCGTTCAAAAATCAAGGAAGAGGGCAAAGAAAACTAATAATTAGTAACGTAATTTTCCATTTATATCGATATCTAGTCGCCTTTGCATGTTCAAAATTCTTCACGCTATTATTATCGCTTATAAATGAGTGTTTCTCGTGTCTTCGATTTTCAAAGTTGAGAGAAGGATCAATTACACGAATACATTTCCAGTTTCTCATCATTAAATTTATTTTATCTTAGAATAAACGAGTCTTTCCATAAATATTGAGTTTCTGGGTGGCTCCACAACATCAGCAGGATCCATCACCTGGGGAGAGTGGATGACTGAAGGGAACATAGGCACTCGGAAGAAGGAATTACTCGCGCCGAGTCTGCCATGAGTTAGTCTTTGGAGGCCAATTCCCCCATTGAGTGCGCCTATCGTGAGCATATCGAGGGGGAAGGCATCGCTACGCGGTAGCACCAGGAGAGCCAGCATCAGAGCCACCATCATGAATCGTACCTGTAACACACGGAACAGCTGATCAGAATACTGAGGGTAGCTTCAGCCATCCTCACCATGCAACTTATTTTTAATAATTTTGTCGTACATTTCCCAACTTCATCGTTGGGAAATGTTTCAGACATTCAAATTGAGCAATAGCCATATGATGTATATCTTTCCTTAATTTACATCTCATTAAAGCAAAATAATACGGAATTAGTGCTTTTGTACAGGCAGTGCAATTGCAAACCAAAGACAAGTCACTTGACGAGGTTGGCTGAAGCAACTCATGCTGCTGGTTTTCAGCTACAAGGAAAAAATTTTCATGCTAATTAGAACAAATTAATTAATTTTTTAAAATACTTATTCGTTAAAAAATCATGTTATTTATTATATAGAGTACTTAAGGCGCAGGATATCAATATTAAACGTGGTGAGTAGGATTTGAGAGGATGTATATATTTTTGAATATATATGTCTGTTTTGCATATATTTTTGTCATATTTATTTTTGATCGCATTCTATATCGCTTGTAAAATAATCAACCTTTATTAGAAAAATTTGCTTGAAATTTTCAGATTATAATATTATATTTAATTTAGAATTGATATAAACTTTTATGTCAATTATAACTCCATCCTCATTCAAGTTCACTTCTGTTCGACCATAACACAAGCCCACTAAAAGCGTAAAGCACGAACCCGATGTTATTAATGACTATTATAAATGCGTGACAAATACGATGCAGAGAATGAATTCAATGTGACCAATACTTGAGTCATATTGTGACCAGTACTTTAGTTCTTCCGTCACTTGAGTCATATTTCACAAACATTAGTGGAAATTGTATATTTTTTGTAATAGAAATGAGCGCATTATTCAATATTGTCTCATTTGAATTGTTAATATTTATAAGCAGAATGGAATATTCTGGACTAATAAATTCTCCAATTGCAAGACTGTCTAAAATTTATGTATTTTTTCTCAATTATAAAATGCAGATAGCCTGGAATCATTACTCACCTTCACCATTTTTATTTATGAACGTCTGCCTGATCTTCACTTCAACACTGACGACTGAATATGTGTATGCTGTGGTAGGTTGAAGTGGCTTATATATGCGTAGGTAGGCCTATGATGCAGCCTCTTTTTTTGGTATCTCCGCCCACCAGGAATCTTTCACGCGCACGTTCTTTGTTCAGGAATCTCAGCCAAGAACTGATCGCGTCGGTCACGGTAGTTGCCGCCAGAACAAAGACGTGACGACCAAGAGGTTCCTTTCATACTCATAAGCAAATATTAAGTTTAATAATATTATAAAATTTGAAAAACTGGTAAATGACTAGGTCATGGTCAGGATGACCTTCTCATTCAGTATATTCTGGGTAAATATATGTGAATAAATTTCTTAAGGGGCTTAAAAATTCCGTTGAATACCGCTATAATAATTACAAGTTAAAAGTCATTTAAATATTGCGATAATATTAGTATATGCCGGCAAAATTTGTTCCTTTAAGCAGGTTTCATTGAAGACCAGAGAATTCGTTTTATTAACAATTTTCTTATTAGTTTTTCAATAGATCTAACAAGATTTTTAGTTTGTATATACGGGTAAATCGAAAGTCAGATTACCGAAGGACATTTTTACTTCTTTAACGACGTTTCGAATGTTTCTATCATTCATTATCAAGTTAAAAGGCGCATTGAGTGAGGGGATTTGGCTCGACATCAGTACAAAATCAAGTAAATAGGATACTACTCAAAAATCAAAATTGTTAGGAATAATTACAAAATCATAAAAATAATTAAAAATTAGAGCACCGAAAATCACTTCGAAAACAGTCTCAATGTTCTGACAAATCCAGTAGTTTGAAGGTTGATGGCTGGGGTCTACTGGAGGGCCTCAGCTCAGATGAGGGCCTCAGCTATCGCGAGTCGGTTGGCGTCGGGGCATCTCATGGCGACGCTGGTGCATTCTTCCAGCACCATACGAGTGATGGTCTCGTTGTGGGCCTCCATCAGGTGGTTCTTTGGATTGGTTCATTAGTTAACAAATGTATGTCTCGACGTAACTAAATAATCCCTGCACAATTATTAGTGCAGTTCATACCTCACTATTCTCGCGCACCCTCGGCCACGTCACTACCCTGCAAGACGCTGCTGCCAAAATTTACCCTCAGTTCGTCCAGTGTGCCGAGCTTGGAGTTGGATCGTCCCTCTTATTGTCGTGGTTGTCCGATGTAGTCCATGTTAGGGAGAAGTCTACAACCTTCTCTATTGCTATAATTACATGTCGACTCAAAGCTCAGGACATATGTACATTATTATTTAAATCATCGGACTGAATATTATATCAATTATATGATTCATGTTAATATCAAATAAATGTTGGTTTGTTTTCAGACGCTGAGGTCATATGTGATTTTTGATAAGAAAATTATAGGCTGAACTCATGTCAGTGGAGTTGAGCTCGAGTCATGTCATTGGAGTTGAGCTCGAGTGCCGATAATTTCCCTTATATGCGCATTTTCTCATTTATGGAAAAAATGCAATTAAGCTCGCCATGTCCGTCTGTCTGTCCATCCGTCTGTCCGTCCGTGACCTCAAGTTTTCGTCGACGAGAAAATGCGCTCTCTGACACTCACTGCAGTGAGTACTGAGCTATATATTTTTTCTTATACGCTGAGCCAGTATTTTATCGGATTTTACGTACATCGGGAACAAATTTTAGTATTCGTAATCAAATGTAGCCGAATTCGTGATATTAAATATTGAAATTGATACCCACTAGCGTTAGTTCAATGTAAAGTACCATAGTCGATAATGTTATTTAATATTTTGTTGGTTTGATTTATTTTTAAAGGTAACGTTCAAGATTTTTCGTTCAATGAACTAAATACCGCGCTGAAAAATTCTTTAATATTGTCACTAAAGTAATTAATAAAATTGAATAATGTAGCTAATGATTAAATTATTGTTACAATAATATGCCCGAAACGTCGATAAACAGCAATACCTGAACGAATTGTGCAACAGGTTAAGAAATTACAAAGAGGCGATCAAAATAAATTTTTTTTTACGTTCAGGAAAAAATTGTAGAATTGCGCTACAAAGCTGGTCAGGAGAGAAAATGATGAGGTTTAGTTGAATTCGTTATCAACTTAATGTCTTAATTATACTCTGTAAGAAATTGTTAGGTGTTATTGTACATTAAGAAAAAGAGAGTAAATACTAACTATGGATTACTGTTATTTTTCATCAGAATCTTGCGGCTCCAATGACAAGCTATAGGCTAAATCTGTAATAAAATATTCGTTAGGGGCGGATAAATGTTATCGTTCTCGTAGTCTCGAATAAATGCTATAATTCGCGTAGTCTCGGATAAATGTTATCGTTCTCGTAGTCTCGAATAAATGCAGACAGACGGACATGGCGAGCACAATAGTGCATTTTTTCCATAAATGAGAAAATGCGCTAAAAATACGATATTTGGAAGAAAATCCTCCTAAATATGTATATATATACTTTCTTCAAAAAATATAAATTGCGAAGTACCAAAAACAGTGAGAAAAAACAACGATATAAAAAAACGCTCTTGAAATCGATCAACTCATAATTCTAAAAATCTAGTCGCAAATTGGACAGGTGTTGACCACGGTACCGCCTGGCTGCCCTTCAATTTTATTTCCTGTTTACATATTTAAATGAGGAACGTTCCATCTTTATTTGAATCACACGGCACATATTTTCTGTACGTCTCAGACACAATAAAAAATTCGAAACCATTATTAAACAATTTTTTCTGATAGAGGCGGGAAAAATGCACTGGTCCACTCCATACGACATACGAACATATTTATAATTAACAAGACATGATATGTACAGTTGAGCGTTTACTTTTTTTCGATGTAAATATGTGGACCTAATTCGATCCCTTGTGCGTGACAAGAACTAATTATAATAAATACCAAATTATGAAAAAGGACCATATAAGTTCAAATTCGCATATTATTACAGGCGCCAGACGATTACAAGAAAAATTAGGGCAAGGTAACAAAAAAAAGCAATGCTTTTCTTGTATTCCTTTATTTATTATATTCTATATTAAAATTGCCCATATGAATTGTGCTTAAATAATAAAGCAGGAAGCAACAAATTGACGAGCTCGAAATTCGGTAGCAAAGCTTTGAAATAATCTATATTCATCATCAATACGTAACAATACTACTTTGTATCACTATTAAAATTACATTTAATTCGGTTAAATTCTTGAACTATATACGTCGTTAGAGCCTACTACCAATCTGGGGTCATCTTTATGTTCATTGCGTGCATCAACTTTTTGACGCTGTTATACTTGATACTTTCAATATAATACAACCTTTTCAAAATATTATAAAAATTTCAAAGTAATTAATTGCGAATCATTTCTCATCCCACGACAAAATCGATTCACGGCTAATTATTTTTACGTCAAACTTTTCTGTGTGTACACAATGAAATTATTATATTGGAAATTATATTTTAAGCTTTCATTTGTTTCTAGCTAATGAATTAGGAATAGAAGCTCAATCTATTTCATCATTTTGCTTTGCAGATTAATTATAAAATTTGGCAACTCACTGATTGTTCGTTGACGCAAAATTTCGAACAATCGCGAGCGAAATTCGTTAACCTAAGTTATTTAGAAAATTAATTCCAAAGAATTCGCCCTATAACAGCATATTCCACCGTGGTCAAGTTTCAATAATGATAATTAGTTTACATTTAGTTATGTATGCAATTCAATTTGCCTGTGTAGTATGTACCCTAAGGTATGAGGCCGGCCATCATTGTAGGTTTATAAAAAGTCTGAGATAGTAACCGAATATTGAACTAGTTTGACTTCATTACGGTCTTAGAATTTGGTTCCATGCATCCTCACTATGAAAACATTTATTCTTCACCTTAATAATTTCAATGATGCATTACCTAAATGCTACCTTACGGATTATGTTCATTGAAATTATTCGTGATTGTGTCTGGCCGTTTTGTCAGCTCCTCCAGAGAGCCTGACGAGAGTCCGGGAAGAGACATGCAGAGCTATTGTCCTATGAAAATGTTTGAATTCTGGCGAAGTTTCTATCAACTTCGCTTCCTTAATTGGGAATGTGTTTTTGATGAGCCGAAAACTACCTAACGTAGAGGTCGATGAATTTGATTATTTACTAATGAATAATTCAATTCTTTGTTATTAAATTCTCTGTGCTTGTGTAGCTATGACATTAAAATGAACTATCATTGATGCACGTTACACTGGCTGAAAAGAAGACTCGTTCAACACAGTTGCAGACAGAGCAACGTTGTCTTTCAACCGCTTCTGTAGAACAACCAAGAACATGTTATCTTTCCGATTTCCAGTGAACGTAAATTCTAAGAATAAAAAGTAAAATATAAAATATAAAAGATTATATACCCCAATAAAATTTTATAAGGGAATAAGTTCAAATTAAAACAATTATTTTCTTCATGTTAAATTTGGGACAATTTTGCGTTCAACGAACCTAATTAGTTAATATTTATAACAGGAAATTTTTTAACAGATTATTCTCAACTTGAAAATACAACATGCCACATCATTGATAGAAACATTTTATATGCCTAGTATTTTTCATTTGAAAATTTCAATATACGAAAAATATATTCTATGAAAAACGAAATAATCCGCATTGCCGTCACGTCTTTGTTCTGATAGCAACTACCGTGACCTACGAGAATAGCACCAACGCTACAATTTTCCAGCAATGTGCCGGAAACAAAGAACTCCGGGCAGGTCAAAGCGGAAGATGTCCTTTGAACTTGGCTGAGATTCCTAAACAAAGAACGTGCGCGTGAAAGATTCCTGGTGGGCGGAGATACCAAAAAAGAGGCTGCATCATAGGCCTTCCTACACATATATAAGCCACTGCAACCTACCACAGCATACACATATTCAGTCGTCAGTGTTGAGTGAAGATCAAGCAGACGTCCATAAATAAAAATGGCGAAGGTGAGTAATGGTGTCAGGCTATCTACCTTTTAAAATTAGGGAAAATGTATAATTTTTTGGACAATCTTGCAATAGGAGAATTTTATTAGTCTAAAATATTCCATTCTGCTTGTAAAAATTATCAATTCAAATGAGACTCCATTGAAATATGCGCTTCTTTCTATCATTGAAATTATACATTTTCCAATAATTTGTGAGAAATAAGATTCAATAATTATTGACGGAAGAACTAAAGTTCTGGTCACAATATGACTCCAGAATAAGACATAAGTGCTGGTCACATTGTCTTTGTTCTAAATATTGAAATTGTAACGAATTTATTGTCAGTAATAGCATGACGTTAATGCATTACCAATATATATTTAATAGTATGTACAACAAATTTTAATCCCATGTATCAAGAAAATATTGCTCATAATAGTGACGACATTGTGTGCGTGTAGAAATAGAAAAATAAAAATATATGCAAATCAGGGTCTTACTGTCAACATCACTCGCAATTAGAACCTTTAAATTGTGCGTGAATAGCAATTCACTTCCACATAATCCGACGTATTCACGATTATTTATGATACCTTGAACCTAAAGTAAACATTTATATGATACAATTTTTTCTACAGGAATAATCATTGAATAGAATTATCATTTTTAAACCTCAACTGCTGAAAATTCTTTTCTTTGTATCTGAAACTAATCGCAAGAGTTTCTTTACGATGCCTTGTCAAATGACTTTTTTATTGCCAGTTTTCACACCCTGCTCATTTAGACTATATTATTGCGCGTTCTGTCGTCTATACGAGATGCAGGATAAGTTTCCTTTCATTTCAACTTTGCTCAACTCGAATGTATGAAAATTGATTCTTGTGATGAGTTCTTCTTAACGCTGAGAATTTTACATAAACGTTGAATACTGAAGGACAGCTGAAGCTACCCTCAGTATTCTGATCAGCTGTTCCGTGTGTTGCAGGTACGATTCGTGATGGTGGCTCTGATGCTGGCTCTCCTGGTGCTACCGCGTAGCGATGCCTTCCCCCTCGATATGCTCACGATAGGCGCACTCAATGGGGGAATTGGCCTCCAGAGACTAACTCGTGGCAGACTCGGCGCGAGTAATTCCATCTTCCGAGTGCCTATGTTCCCTTCAGTCATCCACTCTCCCCAGGTGATGGATCCTGCTGATGTAGTGGAGCCACCCAGAAACTCAATATTTAGGGAAAGACTCGTTTATTCTAAGAGAAACTAAATATAATGTTGTACAAACAATTTTTGGCATTGTGTTATTGATTCTCCTTTCGGTCTTAAAATCGAAAACGCGAGGAATACATCTTGGTCGCGCGATAATTATAACGACAGAAATTTGAAAGGTGGAAAAGATATTTGAAACTTAAATCGATATCAATAAACATAGAAAATAGATTAACTACTGTTATCGCTACTAGATAAACTACGGTTAATGTTATCGCTAACGAAGCCTTTTGTCATTGCATGAAAACTGAAAATTATGTTCGTTATTCACATTTTATTATTTTGTTATTCTTAATTAAAGAAAATTATTCGGTGAATTTTCTAATTTTCGGAAAACGTCTGTAGTAACTGACAAGAAAATCACTGACTTTACCCGAATACGAGAAATCTTTCCCTAAATTCCACTCAAAATGAGCATATTGGACAAATATGAGATTTCACACGATGAAACTGACAATTTTTATTTAAGTTAAGGAGACTGCGATCTTCATTTCGTACTAGGGAAAATTTTTTAATATTTTTGTCATAGCATTAATGTAATGCTGCTACGTACGAAACGTTACTCTGACGTTTAGTACTATTCAGGGGCTTCGTAAATCTGTGACACGCGCACCTAAGCTCAATTCACACACGTGACATGGAATTCACGTCATTCACGAATTCATTCTCATTTCACGCACTGTCATTAATGGAGCTTCAGTGTAATAGAAGTTTTCACCGTATTTCCATACATGTTTCGTCACTCGGGTATATTGAGTTGTGTTGTCGTTTGTCCTCATCAGCCCGTGTCTAAAAGATGAATGCCTAAAGCTTGCAATGTTCATGACTCATAGTTCGGAAATCCATAACCGAATTGGAATTAATTCCTATCTCGAAAATAGGATTATTGATTTTAATCGGTACCATTCGCCACAGTACAGAAGTCTTAAATCTTCCGCAATAATTGTAAAATGCAATATAGTTCAGGGAATAACTTCACTTCGAATTTGATGAGGTGTCAGTTATTGTATTTTTTGGCTAAAAGGCCAGTTTGTTGTTAATGCCGTTGATTGCTGTCCGAAGACGCCTAAGAAGAGACATTGGAATCAAGTGAAAGCGGTTGCAGAAACTTCTCAACATCCTATTTATTTAAACGAGATATTATGTTAGGTGAGTGGAGTTATGTTTGAGACAGCTCAGATTACTTACCTTTTTTACTAAATCACAATAATTGTTTCAATAAAGATGATTCGGTAATCGTAAATTTCAACCAATTATTTTAGCATACTGCACCGGGTAAATAAATACTATAGGAATCATAAGCAAATATTGGACCAATATGCTCTATAGTATTCGTGGAGCTGTCGCCACCTGGTCTGGGAGAGGCGCTTGGCCGCCCAATTTCACGGATTTTTTTTCAGCGATGCGACGCCCAATTTAAGAGCTGCTTTTCTCCGTCTTTGATATGGCAAGAAAACACGCTCTGAGGATCGCTCAATGGGGCTCACAAAATTCGCTTCCCTTTTAAATTAATCCCGAAAGTTTTGCGTAGAGAGAAGAATGCACCGGTTCGACTCATGATAAGTTATTTTCTCAATGATTTTCAAGTTGCCAGTTTGGGCGCAGTTTCCTTTATCATTCACTTGAACAGAAGCGTGTACTGGGCAACGATAATAAACGTTTAATTATATTTCACCAGCGCAGGAAATTACACAACCGTATGTTTTAGGTGTACATGAAGCAGATTTATATGAGGAGCTCTTTGGCAATCTAAATAATTATTAATGAGATTTAGTTTCCTTTATGTATTTGTTACTTGAAGCTAGTCGAGTTGGTAGACAATCAATATGTTAATAAAATGTTGCTACTATTCTGATCTACTGTATTGAGAAACTTCTATGACATCGAGTTCAAAAACATTTTCATGAGATAACGAACTCCTGAATAAAAATGAGTTCAATCTAACTCATTCATTGTAAATAGAATAGAGCCGCATCAAGTACAAAAATCTGGTGGAATTCATTTTAAAATTATTAGTCATAATAATCCGCTTTTCTGGCCGGTGTCAAGCCGAACCCGAAGAAGAATCATTGCAGCAAGAATATTCAGATTTCCTACACCAGCCTAACCGCACGGTGTTCCCGCTTCACCTGTGTTTACCTAGCAGTTCTCAGAAGGCACACCGCAGCATCTTAGCTCGGTCGCGGTCCTGATCTCCTCTTGGTCTGACGTTGTGGTGGCTCGACGAGAGCGTGGTTCCCGTACCTGGAGCTCCGACGTACTCCTGCTCGGCAGCGGTGGCACGCTGCTGCTACACTCCTTGAAGCTCCGGAGACGTCAGAGGTGAGGCTTTATTCTGACCAGAACCTGCTTACCTCGTTCCAAGCCAATTTATTAAAACTGGATGATCCTTTGGGACTGAACCGTTTATCAATTGTGAATTCCACCGATTTTTTGTTGAACACTGATATTAATACGCCGGACTACTTTATTAAACCAATTCTCAAGTTAGGGTTTGTTTACATGCAGGTATGATGTTCATGGCCAGCCATGGATGACCGAGCCAGCCTGGAATCTCTCCTTCAAACTTAAATAAAGCTTGTTCGGTTTCTGTAGCGAATCATTTGTTATTTTCCTGAATTGTTGAAGAATTTACGGTAACTTACTTAGGGGCGAAATTCACAGTAATCTCCTATTAGAGGTTAAATTCAATATTCAATATTTTTGGATACATCAGAGGGTGTATATTATTGATGAAGTTGAAGTGGATTTTGCTTCAATGAAGGATAATAAAATTTTATTTTCAGTTTGGGAAAAAATATGTACATGCAGAAAATTTACATTGATTTTAAATAACGCGAGGCAGCTCGTGAAAACTTACGGATGTTATACGTAATGTAACTCTAAATAATACTTTTATATACGTAATTTTTTGAATGGGAGAATACTGTGCAATGACCGTTTTTCATTTTTTGATGGGTTGCAGTGACTTTATTTACTACGGAAGAAATGTCAGTGCAAATTCGTGTCTTAATTAAATGTTCTTTTTTAATTATCATTAGTCCTATTCCTAGTTCAAGCGTCTGTACATATTGTCATTGAACTATTGTGTGAACTTTGCGTTGCTCGCGATAAATAGTAACTGAATCTGAATGATCCTTTCAATGCATACAAGCTTATGATCGTCACCGAGCAAAGAAAATTCAACATTAATTTTGAAACTCGAACGATCTTTTACAAAAGTATATTAGTCTAAGAAGCTCGGTCTACAAAGAACCTCATCTGACCGTTCAGATTAAAAAAGGATATAAACAGGGAAACAGCACTAATTTAATTATGTGGTAACTTTAATAATTTTGTGACCCTTTTTGACTGATCCTTATAATATCTGTATTAGAGTTCAATATTCAGATCATGCATGATGATATCCCGATTATCTTGACTCTCCTGTATTGTGAACGAACAATACTTATACCTTAGAGTTTTACAGGGCAACCCTATATATAATTTGAAACAAGAACCAACACCAGGGGCCACGGCTATAAACTAAAAAAACAGCGTTGGAACACATCCATGCGACAACATTTCTTCTCGCTTCGACACTTTTTACAAAATAGTGTTTCATTAAAAATTGAATAACTCTATAGGCGTCTAATTCACATCATATATTCCACATTAGTGGCAACTTTAAACAAAACAATGAACTACCTCGTATCAGTTAAAACTTTATCAAAAATTTAGTTTAAAAAGGGGGTTGGCGCGCTACCCCATGTCACCCTAAACGTTCAAGAATTTAGGAAGATAATATTAATTCGAAAAGTATTCAATTGATTTTCCATGTTCATAGATGCTTTATTTCTATATTTCGTGACGCTTTTCCAAGTTCAAAGTTCTATTATTTTCACCCGAGCAATAATTAAGTGCTCCATTCGTTTTAAATTAACACAGTTGAGGGAAGGATCAATAACACGATGCCAAAAACTGTTTGCATAACATTAAACTTATTTTCTCTTCGAACCAGCAAGTCTTTCCCTAAATATTGAGTTTCTGGGTGGCTCCACTACATCAGCAGGATCCATCACCTGGGGAGAGTGGATGACTGAAGGGAACATAGGCACTCGGAAGAAGGAATTACTCGCGCCGAGTCTGCCACGAGTTAGTCTTTGGAGGCCAATTCCCCCATTGAGTGCGCCTATCGTGAGCATATCGAGGGGGAAGGCATCGCTACGCGGTAGCACCAGGAGAGCCAGCATCAGAGCCACCATCACGAATCGTACCTGCAACACACGGAACAGCTGATCAGAATACTGAGAGTAGCTTCAGCTGTACTTCATCATTCAACGTTTATGAAAAATCCTCAGCGTGTAGGGAAATTTATCACAGGAATATTTTCCGAAGATCAAGTTAAATGAAGTGAAAATGACGAAAAAATTATCTTACATTTCTTGCTTGCGAGGGAGTGCATAATCCTGGCGTAGGAATGCGAAATTAATACAGGAATATTGTAATGTTCAGAAATCGAAGACGAGTTTTTCTGACACGTTCAGAATATTAATCGTATTCCTGGAAGCAGTGTTCAACTATAAAGGCATTGACTATATTTTTATGTTAACAACCTGATAACAATCCGTATCAGGTGTTATATGGTGTATCTCAAGCGCAAAATATCAACATTGAAATTTATAGCTCGGATTGTGCAATAGGGAATATGCATTTACGTTCAAGGCATTGATTTTGAGCAAAAATTGCTGATCGCTCAGCATAAATTTATTTAATTTCTACATCTCCTTGCTCGCTTTTGTCGTTAGTATAATAAATAAACTTTTGCAAATATGGCATTGAAGTTTTTTAACATAACTCTTTAATATGTAATTGTTGAAAACTTACATGCTTTTCTATCTCCATCATTAATTTAGGTCACTTGTTTTCAACCATAACATGTACCAAAACATGCGCAATGCATCAACACGGCATTATTTATGACAATTAATACGTGACAAATATTATGCAGAGAATGAGTTCATTGTGACCTGCATGAACCTGAGTTATAATCTTGAGTCTTATCTTGACCAGCACATGAGTACTTCCTTCACTTCAGTCATATTCGTCAATATTCCTCAAACATTTTTGTTAATTACTAATTTTTAGTAACAGAAAAAGCACAGAATTTAATGGTGTTTCATTTCAGTTGATGATTGTTCTGCGCCTTATAAGAAAGTATATATCCACACATTTCCCCAATTGTAATACAATTTAAGAAAGTGAAAAATTTTCCCAATTTTAAAATTTGGAAAGTCTCTAACTATGACTCACCTTCACCATTTCTTAATCTTCTTTGATCTTTTCAGTACTTCTTTAGTCAATGCTCTCGTCTGTATTATGTGTATGCTGTGTTAGGTTGCAGTGGCTTATATATGTGTAGGTAGGCCTATGATGCTGCCTTTTTTTTGGTATCTCCGCCCGCCAGGAATCTTTCACGCGCACGTTCTTTGTTCAGGAATCTCAGCCAAGTTCAAAGGACATCTTCCTCTTTGACCTGCCCGGAGTTCTTTGTTTCCGGCACATTCCCATTCAAATTCATCACATTTACGTTCATTGAGCTTCACGTTAGGTAGGTTTCGGCTAATCAAAAACACATCCCAAGTAAGCTAAGTTCATAGAAATGTCGCCCGAATGCAAATTTTATTATAGAACAACAATGATGGCCTGTCTCATATCTATAGCTATATATGCTGTTATAGGGTGAATTCTTTCGGATTAATTTTTTAGATAACTTAGTTAGGTTAACGAATTTTGCTCGAGATTGCTCGATATTTTGTGTCAACGGAGAATCAGTGAGTTGACAAATTTTATAATAAATCTGCAATATAAACAACTAATGAAATTGATTGAGCCTCTATTCCTAATTCATTAGCTAGAAAGAATGGAAACTGTTAATACAATTTCGATTAAAATAATTTAATTCGCGCATTTATAGAAAATTTTAACATAAAAATAATTAGCCTTAAATCGATTTTGTCGGGGGATGAGAAATGATCCGCAATTAATTACTTTCAAATTTTTACAATATTTTGTAAAGGTTGTATTATATTGGAAGTATCAGGAATTACAGCGTCAATAAGTTGATGCACGCAATGAACATAAATATGACCCCAGATCGGTCGTAGGATCTAACAACGTCTAATTCAAGAATTTATCTGTATTAAATATAGTTAGAATAGTGATCAAATAGTATTATTTCGTATTAATAACGAATTAAGATTCTTTCATAGCTTTGCTACCGAATTTCGAGTTCATCGTTTTATTGCTTCCTGCTTTTTTGACAGGCAATTTGGGCAATAGTAATATAGACTGTAATAAATAAAGGAATACAAGGAAAATTGATAAGGAGATTGCCTTTTTCTGGTTACGACTTTGGCCTGCCTTTATTTATCTGGTTATCGTCTGGCGCCTGTAATGCTATGCGAATTGGGACTTATATGGCCCTTTTCATATACTTTTGTATTTATTCAAATTATGAGCAAAGGTGTTGATATAATTAATGATGTATTTCTGAAATCAACCTCGCTAGACTTATAATTAGTTCTTGTCACGCACAAAGGATCGAATTAAGTCCATATATTTTTATCGAAAAACAAATCATAAACGCTCAACTGCAGATATCATATTAGTAATTATATAACTGGTCGAATGGAGCACACCAGTTCATTTACGCGCCTCTCTCAAAAAATTGTTTAATAATGGTTAAGAATTGTGTTTGTGACGTACAGAAAATACGCGCTGTGTGTTTCAAATAAAGATGGAACGTTCCTAATTNACTTGGTAAACTTGTAACTTGGCCCAAGCCTGAATAACCCTAACAACTCGTCGGAAGTTACCGTCAATGAATCAATAAACTCATTCATCCGTTTGAACCTTAACCAATAGAAACAATGGTGGCCAGTATGGTTGTGAAATACTTAGATGAAGAGCTCAGTGTTACTGTGTGTTATGATGTTACAGTGTTGAGATAAACCTGAGCCATCTTCTAAATTCCAGTTCGAGAAAAAGAAACTTATTTTGAGCAATGGATGAGTCAATGTTCATTCGTGACGGAAAGGAATTAGGTCTCAGTGACAGTGCATTGTTGAAGTATGTGAGAGAGAGACTGAGGAGGGAAAAAGAGTGGCGAAGGAAAGAAGAGGCTGATCGAGAAGAAAGACTGCTTGCACGAGAACAGAAGAAAAGAGAACACGAACTGCGTATGGCGGAACTCGAGATGGAGAGTACGCGAATTGAAGCAAGCGTACCGAACCAGATTTCAGGAAATTCGAGAACCAACATTAAATTGAATCCTTTCAATGAGGGAGAAGATGTAGCGGTGTTTTTGAGAACTTTTGAGAGAGTTAAGGAGGCCAATGGTTGGTCAGAAAGTGTTGCTATTCCTGCATTGATGAATGGTTTTTCCAATACTAAGGTTGGGGTGTTTTTGGATACATTGCCTCCTGGGTAACCATATGATGAGGTAAGAGACCTAATTGTGCTGAGTTTTGACTTCACTATATACGATTACCAGCGGCTATTTCATGGTGCTCGTCAAGCAAAGGAATCATTTTCTCAATTCATTTTGTATCTCAAAGAAAACCTTTTAAAGATGCAGACTCTTGCCAATGTTGACGTTAATCTTGAAAAGTTACAAGAATTGGTCATTAAAGATCAATTGTTGCATTGTGTAGATAAAGGTCTCGCAAAATTTTTGAAGGAAAGAAATATCTTTCAGATTGCCTTGGATGAAGTTATTAAAATTGCTGACAATTATCAGGCTATTCACGGTAAGCAATCGAGCAAGTTGAAGATGAGTTTCTCCAATGTAACTTTGACCATTTTTCTGGTGAGCGTTATTCAGCTAAATCTTGTTCAGGACGTGGGAACAGATCAGCAGAGCTCAAGGGTGGTGGTCATGTCGTTTAATGTTACAAATGCGGATGACCAGGAAATTTTGCTCTTCATCAATCATTTTCATCAATAATTTTTTAATATTTTTCATTAGAAGTCACCCAACAAATTTAAATTAAAATTTCTGATTCAATAAGTCTTCATCCAATTATATCTGAACTCTGCATAATTTATAGCTATGCAATGATTAATGGAGAATTTTTTCGCTGAAATTTTAGAGATCAGTGTAAGGTGAATTTACTTGCAGAGCTTCTCGCTGGGTTTGCGTCACTAAAATTTTTCCACGGTGTTCATCTCCAGGGATTGATACATCAGAGGCCTCATAGTAATAAAGTTGAAAATAAATTGAATATCAGGTGGATTCTACGCGGCCTTCGTTAATATTAAAGGAAATTTACAATAAATTTACGTCATCAATTTTCTAAGGTTAGGATGGTGCCAAATTTTACATTCACGATACCTCTTTAATTATACGTAAACAAATTGATATATCTCAAGTAGGATAATAAAAAATAGGTATTCCGACAAAAATCTCATGATTAATAGTTGAAATTTTATATGCTTTTCAAATAGAATCAAATATTTTAAAATTGGGAACGCAGTGAAAATTTTTTCGTGATTTATTTCTCCGGCGACACCGCGACACTTCCATTTAAATTGGACAACTTTGAAAAACTTGAGTTTCGATAGAGTTACAATCGCAAGTTGCAGAGAATAAACCTTGATGCTGTGTGATGACGTGAAAAAAATCTATGTGGAACTGGAAGGTCAATAGATGAACCGCTGCCACAAATGTCAGTGTTCCGTAGATCGCATTATGTTCTCAACTTACGTCCCGGCATGACACTAACCAGCATATTCGGTTTGCCAGCACTGCACTCAAGGATTAGTCGATTGAGCTTCAATGGATCAATCAATGCAATTCATTACTAAAATCCACTTGAAAGGCAAGCAAAATTCATGAAATCTGACCATTGTATTGCTTTAAGTGTTTTTGTTTTAGACTATTGTTTGACGTGATATAGCTGAGTCAAAAGCTGCGTTCTTGTGTATAACAGATACTAGCACTGAAGTAAAGCACTACGCGTCAAAATTTATTCAATTTCATATATCTAGGTCTCATTAGTTGATGACAGTTATTTTATTGTTCACTAACATGAAAACCAAGATCCGTATGCTGTTATTAAATTTCGCACCTTTGATAAACATGCTATGGAGCGAATTAATTTTTCAGTGCAAATCCAAATTCCCATTTGTATCAATATTTTGGAAATTATCATTGAATTGGGAAGAAATATTTCACAGTGATCGAAAATAAGAATGGGAATGATATATGTCGTTTTTAAAGATAAAATCTTGTGAAATGATGATGAACTCGTGAGATTAAGAGAGCGCAATTTTTTAGCTAGCAGTAAAGGGTGTCCCTTGAATAATTATAATTTGTTGAACAGCTCTTAATGCATGTCTGACTCGAACACTTCTGTAGCCCTGGTTGAAAGCATATTGATCGACTTGCTGGCTACAAAGGAGAAATCCGTAAATTTTAATAATACATTGTATTTTCAAATTCACTCGTATTCCAACCGTAAATGAGAGTGGACATGAAAATTCGAGGGACATATTTTGTTGAGGTGTTGGATGATTGAAGTGCTTGGGTATACATTGAGCTAAAAAGAACATAGAACATAATGCATATTATATGCAGCCAATGATGGATAATTTTGTAGCCAACAAAGCATATTATGCAGCTAATATTGTATATTATGCAGCCAATAATGCATATTTTGTAGCATATTTTGATCTGATAACGCAGGAGAGGCGAACAAAAGTGCGCTGTAGTTGCAGAATAAGATTTTTACTGCTGTTAAACTTGCACTACGATATAACTTGTTTGCCCTGTAATTGCTATGCGAAGAAGAGCAAAAAAACATGTGAACAAAATTCTAAGATTTAAAAAACTTCCGAGGCTCTCCAGCCCGTTTTATACTCTAGAGATACAGAAAAAATGTTGTAATTACAATCAATCATTCCATAAAGTGAAGCTAGCAATTTATTAAGAATCATGGTATATTATGTACTAAGCAATTTAGTCAGTTTAATTGCGTTCCCGATTGATCTAAAATACACATCCCATCATGCTGCATGATTAAAATTTCAGAACTATTTGATTTAATGTTTAAATGTATCAATGCGCAAATAGATTATAAATCTTCCTTTTTGTTGAAACACCAAAGTTTCAACAATAAAGGGTCGTAAGTTTACAAAAAATGGTATCGATCTGCTGGAGTGTCGCAGGCAATGCACAAGACGAAGGTTTCTTACCAGCACTGCTTGACGACTTCATTTAATAAAAGTTTTCAATTTCATTCGAAGTGAATATTGATAAATATAATCCTGATTTAGTTGTTCAAGAAAACAGTTTTGAAATCAGCGAACAGATTTAATATTTTATCAATGGTTCAGTGCTTGCTAAACCATTATATATTACCAACAGGTTCTTGTATAGTGAGCCTCTGAAATGTCACAAACTGATCGATACATTTGACTTTATGAAATGTTAGAGCCGACGTTCTGCATGGGCTCGCTCGTGGTGATTAATTTGGCCGGGTTAAGATCTCTGCCACTGGTTGAGAATTGAGAACGATGCCGCCTCTTTCATTCAAGCCCTCTAACTATATATAGGCTTACTTCTTTAGTGAAACGCGATGCTAAATGTGCATGAAATCAGGAAACCGTTGTAGAAAATGAGTTATAGAGCAAAAGCAAGTGAAAATATGAAACGGTTCCGATTTTGTGATGTCGGTAAACCAACTCTTCTCACATCGCTTCAGATTATAACGAAAGTCGCTTTATGAGGTGGTCGTGACAATAAGAATTAAAACATTTGTCGAATAGAGAGCAACAAGAAGAGTTATTTTAAATTTTTCGTTTAATATCTAAAGGATGTTCAGGTTTTAAGGCTGTTATGTTAGCCTATGACAAGAGCCTAGGATTTGCTTAAAAAATGGGCTTTATGTGCTGGCATCTTGAAAACGGGGCTGATATGGAAAGCGATTGATTTTTTCGAAAAATCTATAAAAAAATAAATTTTGGTGCAAACATATTCGATGGAAAATATAAGGAATAAAGGAAGAATGAAATTATTAGATCTTCTAGACTTAGATTTTTTTGTGACCATTGAACGGCAACATAGACGACATCTAAAGAAGATTTGAGTTCAGTCTCCAATTAGTGAGATGTAATGCCGAGGCCGCACAAGCCACCGATTCGTTCTGTATTTAATTCTTTTTGTATCTTCAATCAAGAAGCGATGCATCTCTTCTTTTGTATCTTCATCGCTTCTTTTTGTATCTTCTTCAGTTTTTTGTAAAGTCAACCGACCGAGCTACGATAGAATTGATCACAGATCAGACTCCAGTTGATGAATATCGTTCTCGATAGGCAAGCATGTTAGGTTTGCCGTCAAATATTTGTGGAGATTATTTACGATCGCGTTCGTTTTCATTTGCATCCGAGACGAACAGGACTAAGGTCCTGTTTTAGTTAACGTTGATGAAGGCCCCTTGGCAAATGCAAGAGAAGACATATTCAAGGGTTGGCGAGTCGTCAAAGTTTCCTTGGTAAGTAACGAATATGTTCATGTTTTCGTTCTGCCTGGGCGGGCTCGTGATGCCGTAGATCATCTGGTCCAGTACGCTGCCTTCCGACCAACGGAAGACGCCGTCGCTGTCACGCTGCAGGCCTACGAATGTGTCTCCTGCGTTAAAAAAAGTATTAAATTTAAGATGGATAGAATTGAGTCTTCGGATAAAAAGGTATGTATGAAAGTGTCAAGCTGATCGTGCGAGGAGGTGTTCAGAAGGTCATGCTGATCGTGCGAGAAGGTCATGAGAAGTCCTGAGTTATTAATGATTCAAGACTTTAAGTGTTATATCACAATGATGTTATATTGTGTGGTTAAAACTCAAAATGAGGCCATAACTGGCCAGTGGCTAGTAGCAACGAGCACAAAATTTCACGGCTAGATGAGACTCAAACCCGCTACTTCCTCCTTCAGTCTTGATTATCTCAGCTCCTCGGCCATCATGATACAAGAATTACTATTATGATATATATTCGTACACGGAGAAAAAATGTCTGAGATGAAAAGATTATTTTAGCGTATATTAAAGCTTTGAATATGAATTCATACGAAACTGCATTAGTCAAGGGTAATAAATTATTCGTTTACTCAATCGTTTACACCATTAGCTGTAATTCAGAAAACGAATACAATTTAAAAAGATGAGAAAATAAGGTTAAAATTAGAGAACAAAATGCATCGATTTGAATAGATAGATATATTGCAGAATAACATAGCGCCATATATAGTGGAATACGTCGTTTAAAATCTGACTTTAAACTTAAAACTTCAGCCGGGCGAGAATAATTGAGTTACATGCAGAATAGGCATTCTCACTGGCTTTGATGAAATCGAACGACGCTTCGGTTTTGACGACCGGGATCCTCATGCCGGGGTGAGAGCAGCGCGCTGCGCAGGCGATGTACGACGTTTGTTCGTATTCGTTGTAGAAAAGACCATCTGCTTGTTTTACGAAATTTTCTGAAATGAAAAATATTCGTACCAAAGACACAAAGACATTTGTCGCATCGCATGGTGGAACTTATTCTGGTTAAGTCTTATGTACAGTGAGTGCATTAGCATCGTTTGCTACCCACATAACCCGAGCTAGTCCATCGTCCTATTTTTGTGAAGCTTCTGAATGGTGTTTTTTACATGATTCTGCAATCTTTGGCATTGGTAAACGTTACTATTCAGATGCGCTTTACAAGCACGCATCTCGATTTTGCTAAGAAACCCCACATTTCGAAAGCTACGAGCCTCTGTGGCCGGATTATCCTAATATCGCTATGTATAATTAGCGACTTTTTTAGTGTTTAAGTACTGATAAATAGACGTAGCTCGAAACGGTGGTATTACCAAAACGTTTCGGCGTCAAGTTACATCCAGAAGTTCTGACAATAATTGAATCGTGTTACGCACAATACTTTAGAGGATGAAGCTATCGGAACTTACCAGGTCTAGTTAATAATCGTGTTTTGTGGATTTGCTCGACATATTGCAGCCTCGCAGTTCGATACGATTGTTACATGACTGAATTCCATTTATCACTAAATAAAAGAACTACTTTTTTTAGAAATAGCGAATTCTTGATAACCTTCCATGTAAGTGATGTAACCATCTTTTGTACATGATTTAGGAAAAATTGCTGTGAAGCAGAATTAAAATTAACTGGGGCCGGATTATCAAAACTTCGTAACTTTTTGTACTTACGACAACAAAGTTACGTGTTAGTTAAGTACCCCCTAACTTTGGCTTTATCAAAACATTCGTATACAAGACTTAGCTAAAAGCTTATTATCAAAACCAACTGGCTAACTGACTAATCAGAGGCTTTGGATTTGCTGTTCCTATAGATCCTCTCGACCAGTGCGTAGTGCGCTTGGATGAAAGCAGAATGTGTGTTTTCAGCGGCATTTGAGGTGCCTAATTAGGGTTAAAATAGATAAATGAGTGAGACATTATCCAAATAGCAATGCACTTGTAGTTGTGATCAATAACCAAAATTTCTTGCAATAAGGGCAAATAAATGCATTATTCCCATCCAAAATTGGAAAAAATTTTTAGAAGGTTACATAGAATTTAGAAAATTTCGAGAGTTAAAGCTGCGAATGTCATGAAAAGAAATAAATTTGTTTACAGAAAACTAGAAAAATGGTTGGCTTGTCAACCTCAATATAATTTTGAATCAAAAGGCATTAAGATATTGGTCAAGTGAATGATCATAAAACTCTTAGATATGAATATCAACATTTGCTTGTAAATTATAGCGCAAAAGGCAATTGAAATTTTTATCCCATAAGCACTGTTTAGCACGATCACATATTATGCCTATGTTAAATTATTTGCAAAATTCTAAAACAATTCACCGTGTTGCAAGTAAATCAATAGTTTTATATTGCTTCGGCACACTCAAAACGTGTACGCAACTCCACTTACGACACCTCCGTGCAGTCATCCATACAGTAACGAACAATTTCTTGTACTTAGCTTCCCGCGCAAATATTTTGATAATACCACCGCTAGAGTTACGTCTTCATAGCAACACGTAAGTTGATTTTGCGCACTTACGAATTTTTGATAATACGGCAAGATCTGGGATCTAGCGCAAGATCTCACGCTAGATCTGGAATATAGCGTGAAGGGGAAAATTCTGCTATAATATGTTTGATAATACGAGGAAGGACTGAAAAACGCAATCATACTAGGTTAAAAAAACAGAAAAAAAAACATCGCTGGGAGTCATGTGCTGCACGTGTTGTGTACAAATCGTCTAACAAACGTTCGAACTTCTGACATTGACTTTGGACAGCCGCCCTCCATATCGACCCCCTAACGCCCCCCTACCGACCTCTTCTTCCTTATCGCCCCCCAAAATCTTTCCACCGCCCCTAGGGGGCGATATCGCCCACTTTGGGAACCACTGGTCTAGTACGCATTTAGAGAAAGTTCCTTTTTCCAAGCGTTGCCAACTGGTGGCATTTCATACCAGATTTCAGAAATTTGGTATTTAGGGACAGTGCCTGGTATTGATATTTTGATTTGGTATTTTCTGACTTATTTCAAATTAATTGCATCTCTGCAACGCGAGCTCATGCGTTTCTATTTGGTGGTTTTGAAAGCAGATGGTGAGTTGCCTATATGTACTATGATCTTAAACAGAATACAATAAATATCTGCTTGTGAACTCGATCAAACGATAGGAAACTTAAATATATTATGCCATAGAATATTCAAAAATTTACTGAGCATAATACTATAATCGTAAACTGAACACAAGCGATATCTGCTTGTGAACAAGATCTAAGCATAGGAGACTAAAAATATTATATCTTAGTATGTTAAAGCATCCTCATTTCTTTAAGCCGACCACTCTAGAGTAGAAACATTCTAGTATTCGCCAACTCATTTACGAGTCGTCTGTCAGCTGAGATTTATGTATGCCATAGGTCCAGTAATTAGTATTAATAATTTGTTGATATATGATTCATTATATACCTATATTTGTAATATGAATAAAGTCGTTATTTAAATGCGTTCCTTGTATGAATTTATGAATTTTTTAAAAAACAGGTATATGAGTATTAAATCTCGAAACCGTTTTTTAAATACTTTTCCTCACGAACCTCGAATCTAAGGAATCAAACCAAGATTCATTACATAGAATGAAGTTAAGTTACTGAATATATTATTATAATCTTAAACTGAACACATGGGATACCTGCTCGTGAACGCGATCAAACGATAGGATAGTTACATCTATTATACTTAAGAATATACCAAAATTTACGAGCATATTCCTATAAGCCTAAACTGAACACAAACGATATCCTCTTGTCAAGACGATCAACTGATAGAAGACTTTAATATATTTTACCTTAGAATTTTCAAAATTTATTGTTCATTTCACTTTGATCTTGAACTGAACACAAGCGATATCTTCTAGTTCACGCGATCAAACGATAGGAGACTTAAATATATTATACCCTAGAATAAATAAAAATTACAGGGCATATTACTATATTCTTGAACTGAACGCAAGCAATTTCTGTTTCTGAACACGATCAAACGATAGGAGACTTAAATATATTATACCTTAGAATTCAAAAAAATTGTTACTGAGCTTATTACTATAATATTAAACTGAACACAAGCGATATCTTCTAGTTAACGCGATCGAACGATAGGAGACTTAATTATATTACAGCCTAAAATGAATAAAAAATTACTGGGCATGCTTCTATAGTCTTGAACTGAACACAAGCAATTTCTGCTTGTGGACATGATCGAACGATAGGAGACTTAAATATATTATACCTTAGAATATAAAGAAGAGGTAATGAGCTTATTACTATAATCTTACACTGAACACAAGCGATATCTTCTAGTTAACGCGATCAAACGACAGGAAACTTAAATATATTATACCCTTTAATAAATAAAACATTACCGGACATATTACTATAGTCTTGAACTGAACACAAGCAATTTATGCTTTTCAACACGATAACCGAGAGGAGACTTCAATATATTATACCTTAGAATATACAAAAATTTATTGTGCAGATTACTTTAATCTTAAACTGAACACAAGCGATATCTTCTAGTCAACGCGATCAAACGATAGGAGATTAAAATATATTACCACGTTTTTCTTGACTTCTTTTCGCGTCTGTCTGTCATCAAAAATTCAAACCTTAATTTAGAGCACTTCTAAACATCTTACTAAATTGAAATTTGGCATGCATGCTTATGCTGCCTAACAATTCAAGATTTGATCATCAGAAATAATAATTAAAAAAACACTAAAAATTCACGGTTTGGAATTTAGTTTTTTCTCGAACATCCACACTTGCCAACCCTGGAAATTGATTTGAATTGCTAAAATTGCTAACTAAAAAGTAGAAAATAAATAAATATAAAAATATTTTTAAAAATCACTTTTCTACCTCCATCCTTAATTAGGTCACCTGTTTTCAACCATAACATGTACCAAAATATGCGCAATGCATCAACACGGCATGATTTATGACAACAAATACGTGACAAATATTATGCAGAGAATGAGTTCAGTTTGACCAGCATGAACCTGAGTTATATTCTTGAGTCATATTCTGACCAGAAGATGAGTACTTCCTTCAATTGAGTTTCCTCCATCCTCCTCAAAAATTTTTTTATTTTTAATGTGAATATAACTGAAATAAAAATTGTAAATTAAAACTTTTAATATAACTGCACAAACAGAAAAAGCACACAATTCAATAGTGTCTCATTTAAATTGATAATTGTTCTGCGCCTAATACAAAATTCTAGATTTGTACATTTCTATAATTTTAATACAGTTTAACCAATTGAAATTTTTTCCAAAATTTAAAATTTGGAAAGTATAACTATGACTCACTTTCACCATTCTTGAATTTTTTTTGATCTTCTTAGCACTTCTTTACTCAATGCTCTCGTCTGTATTATGTGTATGCTATGGTAGGTTGAAGCGGCGCATATATGTGTAGGTAGGCCTATGCTGCAGCCTTTTTTTTGGTATCTCCGCCCACCAGGAATCTTTCACGCGCACGTTCTTTGTTCAGGAATCTCAGCCAAGTAGCCTGGGCACTGATCTCGTCGGTTACGGTTATTGACTCCAGCCAAAGACGTGACGGCAAAGCAGTTCAATTCATTTTTCATTGAACATATTTTCGTATCCAGATATTTATGATGGAAATAGGCCAGGGAGATAGAAACCTAGTGTTTTTGATAATTTTTCTTAAATTTGAGGTGAACTAATGTTATTTAATAATATTATTAATATGAACTCAGAACTGACGTAAGTTTCACATTCAAGACTAATTATTTCAAATTGAAGTTTTTGACTTACAAAATTGCGACAAAACCCTAATAATTTTACGTTCACTAAGAAGTGGGAATAAAACTTATTCTAGGTTGTGAAACGATGGCCGACTGAAATGCTTCATTTGCAATCGTGGCGACCGATGCAACATTTCAGCTAGCATTATATGCATTACTTGCGATTCATTTCGATGGTATAGCTTCAAAAGCACTGAGACTTCAATGTAAACGATATGATTCATTAACTATTTGGCCCAATCACATTTACGTTCATCGAGCTTCACGTTAGGTAGGTTTCTGCTAATCAAAAACGCATTCCTAAACAAGCTAAGTTCATAGAAATATCGCCCGATTGCAAATACTTTCATTGAACAACAGCTCTGCATTTTCCTACCCGGACTCTTGAATAGCTGCCAAAGGCTTTCAGGCTCTCCGGATGAGCCGCCAAAACGGCAAGACACAATGACGAATAACTTATTTAGGTGAAGAATAAATGTTTTCATAGTGAGTATATCAAGGAACCAAATTCTATGACCGTAATGAAGTTAAACTAGTTCAATATTCGGTTACTATCTCAGACTTCTTATAAATCTACAATGATGGCCGGCCTCATAGCTTAGGTTATATTAGTACACAACATATTACAACATAGGTGTTATAGGTATATTAAAACATATTTTTACAACATATTACAACATAGGTGCATTAAATTGCATACGTGACCAAATGCAAACTTATTATTATTATTGGAGTTTGACCCAGTTGTAGTATGCTGTTATAGGGTGAATATTTCGGATTAATTTCGTTCGGGATTGCTCGAAATTTTGTGTCAACGAAGAATTGGTGAGCTAGAAAATTTTAAAGTTAATCTGCAATAAAATAAACAACTAATAAATAGATGTATCTTTTTATCCCTAATTCATTAGCTAGGAACAAATGGAGACTGTTAATATAATTTCGATTAAAATAATTGAAATTTGCGCACTTACAGAAAAAGTTAACATAAAAATAATTAGCCTTAAATCGATTTTATAAATGGACGAGAAATTGTATGCAATTAATTACTTTCAAATTTTTATAATATTTTGAAAGGTTGTATTATATTGAAAGTATTGGGAATTACAGCGTCAAAAAGTTGATGCACGCAATAAACATAAATATGACCCCAGATCCGTCGTAGGCTCTAACAACGTCTAATTAAAGAATTTAACTAAAGAATTTAATTAAAGAATTTTGAGTTCATCGGCTTATTGCTTCCTGCGTTTTTTTATCTCAGCAAAATTTATATGGGCAATAGTAATATAAACTTTAATAAATAAAGGAATACAAGGAAAATCGATAAGGGGATTGCCTTTTTCTGCCTACGACTTTGGCTTGCCTTTATTCTTCTGGTTATCGTCTGGCGCCAGTTATAATATGCAAATTTGGACTTATATGGTCCTTTTTTACAAACTTTGGTATTTATTCAAATTATGAGCAATATAATTAATGACGTATTTCTGATATCAACCTCGCTAGACTGATAATTAGTTCTTGTCGCGCACAAGGGATCGAATTAGGTCCACATATTTTCATCGAAAAAATTTAAACGCTCAACTGTACATATCATATCTTGTTAATTGTAAATATGTTGATATGTAGTGGACCAGTGCATTTTTCTCGCCTCTCTCAGAAAAAAATGCTTAATAATTGTTAAGAATTTTGTATTGTGTCTGAGACGTACAGAAAATATGCGTCGTGCGATTCAAATAAAGATGGAAAGTTCCTTATTTAAATATGTTAAAAGGAAACAAAATTAAAGGACAGCCACGCGGTACCGTGGCGACCACGTATCCAATTTGTGACTAGATTTTTGGAAGTGCGAGTTGATCGATTTTAAGAGCGGTTTTTGAAATCGATTTATTTCGAGCGGTTTATGGTACTTATCTACCCATATATAAAAAAAAAATATAAATGCGGACATTTTCGATATTATTTCTTTCAAATACTTTTTCATTTAATTATTTTTTTTCATTTTTTTACTTGGTCGAGGTTCGTCGTATTTCAATTGCTGACAGTCTAACTTAACCACAATCATATTAGCAATGACGTCATCATGGCCACATCATGCAGGCTACATAAACGAAACCATCTCTGCGCCCCTAACGAATCGTGAATTTTCTTGAAAAAAGGAAACTCAAATGAAAGATCTCTGATTTAGCTTAAAAAAAGATTCTGGGGAAAAATAACAAGATTCCATATACGGAAATAACAAGATTCCATATTACTTTTTTCATATAACACCTAAGCATTGCTAAGTGAGTAAAACTAAGGTCATTGAAGTATTACTGATTAATTGCAACAAATGGACCATATTTTGGTAATAAATTACATTCCTTAATTGCTATTATATCGAATATTCATATTTATGCTGAGCTCAGAGGCTATAGGATATCTGTTCAGGTCCTGTCGAATAACCGGAGAAGGTAGGTTTAGGTGGAACCTCATAAATTACCAGCAAATAAAACCAATAAGGGACTGATGTTGAACAAGGGAAAATTTTCGCTACTTTGATAAATTAATAATAATGATGGAACAATGATCAAGGCATTTGAATACACTTACTAACATAAATTTTACTGTGTTGTCTTTATAGGACTATCCCTGTTCTGTAATTGCGAGTTGAATGTTCCAGTGAACGAGATTCGAAGAGAATCTTGCCTTATTTTTCCTTGTGAATCATAGTTCGGAATGTAAATAATGATCGAAAACAGTTTTTTTTAATCTTAATGCAGTGTATGGCTAGATTTATAGGTTTTCTTTCATGAACTACTTTGAGAAATAATTGGTTTGCTTGAGAGCCGTGAATGGCGGTTTATAATTCTAAGGTTGTATTCTTAATTTTCCGAATGTTTCACAACCGAAAGCAGTTGTTCCGGAAGTTCCACAGCGTGTAATACACGGACGAAATAAAGTTTGAAAATCGGAAATTAAGTAAACAGCTTACTGAAAATAGGCTAATTCGTCGCCATGAATTTGGTTGCTATTCCATAACTACGCATAGCTCTGGTGATAAATGCAGCTTTTGATCAAGCAAAAGACCAAAATAGATAATATATACAATACCGTATTTTATTACAGACGTGAATAATAATCTTATTGCCTTTAGAAATTGTACTAAACTCATAGCTTAGGATTGACTGTGCACGCCAATTAATGCCAGCTGCAGCAAAATTCATCATGATTGCCACCAGTAAACAAATATAAATGATCAAGTTACAATGGTTCCAAATGAACATTTTGTATTCATTGAGATGTCATCAATCATTTTTTTAAATTTTTCATTAGAAGTCAGCCAAGTTGAAAATAAAATATCTTAATTTTCTGCAGAAAATTTTATAGATCAGACACTGATAAAACAGCATAAGTTGATTTTATTTTCAGAGCTTCTCGCTAGGTTTGCGTCACTATAATTTTTCCAGGGTGTTCATATTCAGTGATTACAATGTCCGAGTCCTAAAAGTTACTAAGTTGGAAATAAATTGCATATCAGGTGGATTCTTCGTGGCCTTCAAACTCCGTTAATAATAAAGGTAATTTACATTAAATTTACGTCATTAATTTTCTTATGTTAGGGTGGTGCCAAATTTTACATTCACTAAATCTCTTTACTTATAAACAAATTGAGATATCTCAAGTAGGATAATAAAAAAAAGTATTCCGACAAAAATCTTGATAGTGATAGTCAAAAGTTTACAGGGTCTTTAAATAGGAATTAAATATATCAAATTGGGAACACCTTGATTAATTTCTCCGGCGAAACTGCGAAGGCGAACTTTCTTCTATCTATATTGGACAACTTTGAAAGACTTGAGTTTCAACAGAGTTACTATCGCAAGTTGCAGAGAACAAAGCTTGCGGCTGTGTAACGAGGTAAAAAATCTATGTGGAAATGGAATGTAAATAAATAAACCGGTTTCATATATGATGAACCGCTGCCACATATTTCAGTGTTCCGTAGATCGTATAATGTTCTTAAACTTACGCCCGGTCATGACACTACCAGCATTGTCGGTTAGCCAGCACTGCACTCAAATGATTAATCGATTGAGGTTCAATGGATCAATCAATGCAATTCATTACTAAAATCCACTAGAAAGGCAAGCAAAATTCATGAAATGAGACCATTTCATTGCTTTAGGTGTTTTTGTTTTAGATTTAGACAAATGTTTAACGTGATATTGTTGAGCCAAAAGCTGCATCCCCTTGAATAACAGATATACTAGCACTGAAGTAAAACGTTACGTTTCAAGATTTATTCATTTTCCGGGATCTTTGGTCTGATTGGTCAATGACAATTATTTTATTGTTCACTAACATGAAAACCAAGATCCGTTTACTGTTATTAAATTCCGCACCTTTGATAAACATGCTGTAGAGCGAATTAATTTATCGATGCAAATCCAAATTCCCATCAATATCAAATATTTTGGAAATTACCATTGAACTGAAAAGACGTATTTCACAGTGATGGGATACTTTTTGAATAGCTCGAAAGGAGATCGAAAATAAGAATGGGAATGACATATGTCGTTCAATGATGAAGCCCCACGAAATGATGATGAATTCGTGAGATTACTACTGCGCAATATTTTAGCTAGCAGTAATAGATGTCACTTCAATAAGGATAATATGTTGGACAGCTCTTAATACATGCCTGACTCGAACACTTCTGTCGCATTGGGCTGCAAGGGAGAAACCCGTAAATTTGTATAATACAAAGTATTTTAAAATTTACTCGCGTTCCAAACGAAAATTAGAGTCGACATGAAAATTTGAGTGGACATATTCTGTTGAGGTATTGGAAGATTTATGTACTGGGGTGTACCTTGAGCTAAAAAGAAAATGGAAAATAAAGCCGATTTTGGAACCAATAATGTATATTTTGTAGCCAAAAAAAAAATATATATATATTATTCAGCCAATACTTCACATTTTGTAGTATATTTTGATCTGATAACCCAGGAGAGACGAATAAAAGTGCGTTGTAGTTGCAGAATAAGATTTTATTGCTGTCAAACTTGCTCTACGTATGACATGTTTGCCCTGTAATTGCTATGCGGAGAGGAGCAAAAAAAAAAAAAAAAACGTGTGAATAAAATATGTAAAATTTGAAAAAGTTCCTAGGCTTTCCAGCATGTTATATATTCTAGAGAGACATAAAAAATGTTGTAATTACAATCAATCATTCCATAAAGTGAAGCTAGCAATTTATAAAGAATTATGGTATATTATGTACCCGGTAATTTAGTCAGTTTAATTGCCTTCCCGATTGATCTACAATACATATTCCATCATGCCGCCTGATTAAAATTTCAGAACTATAAAAATTTAATATATATAAAGTATCAATTCGCAAATATATTATTGATTTCCTGTGTTGTTGAAGCGACAAAATTTCAACAATAACGAGTTATAAGTTAAAACAAATGGTATCGATCTGCTGGACTGTCGCACGCAATGCACAAGGCGAAGGTTTCTTACCAGCACTGCTTGAAGACTTCATTTAAATGTTTTTAATTTCATTCTAGGTGATTAATGATGAATATATTCGTGATTTAATAGTTTAAGAAAACAGATATGAAATCAGCGAACAGATTTAAAAGTTAATAAAAGGTACAGAAAATGTGAATGATATGTTCAGTCTTAAGATGGCTAGCAAATTACGGACCAGGCAATAAGTCCAGCAGCTGCCTCAATCAATCGTCAGTTATGGAAAGATCGGGTTCCAAAAGTCGGATCCCTTGTGAATCAAGTCACGAAAAGTTCAAGAATCGACAACAGGCCATGGGCCTAATTCTTCAGTGCCGACACTTCTATTCTATTCTACAGTGCTTGCAAAACCTTAAACCTTTATCTAATCAACAGGTTCTTGTAGCGAGCAACTGAAACGCCGCAAACTGATCGATACATTTGACTTTACGAAATGTTAGAGCCGTCGTTCTTCATGGGCTCGTTCGTGGTGCTTGATTTGGCCAGGTTAAGATCTCTGCCACTGGTTGAAAATTGAGAACGATGCTGCCTCCTTCCTTCAAGCCCGATAACTAGGTTTATTTATTAGGTGAAACGCGATGCTAAATGTGCATGAAATCAGGAAACCGTTCTAGAAAGTAAGTTATAAAGCAAAACCAAGTGAAAATGTGAAACGGTTCCGATTTTGTGATGCGGGTAAACTAACTCTTCTCACATTGCTTCAGATTATAACGAAAGCAGCCTTTATGAGGTGGTCGTGGCAATGAGAATTAAAACATTTATCGAACAGAGAGCAGCAAGAAGAGTTACTTTAAATTTTTCGTTTAATATATAAAGGATGTTCAGGTTTTAAGGCTGTTATTTTAGCCTATGGCAAGAGCCTATGATTTGCTCAAAAAAAGGGCTTTATGTGCTGGCATCTTGAAAACGTGGTTGATATGGAAAGCGATTGATTTTTCCGAAAAATCTATAAGTAAAATAAATTTCGGTGCAAACATATTCGATGGAAAATATAAGGAATAAATAATGTTGGTGTCACATTTATTGATTAGTGAAAAAATTAACCTTTCGCCCGATTGGAAGTATGAAATTATTATTACACTTGCATAGTGAAATATTCACAGATATCTTTCCACAATTAGTAATAAAATCTATACAAGTTCATATTTGTAAAGTTGATTTTTTAGCACGGCAGGGGCTACTTGAAAGTTCAGCGTAAAACCCGCTGGGCGTATCTGCCTGTTGGATAACATTGATCAATTATTATTCGGTGGTAAATTTTTAAAAATGTTTGTTGGTTGGCCTGAGGTCTGAGCGGTGAAGAGATTAATATCAAAGGGGCGTATAAATGAGAAAATTTTTCAGTGGCGATTGTAATGTTGGATACATTACCGTCGAATTCAACTGTGTCATGAAACCGCTTATATGACAAAATTTATTTCCTAGCATCAGCAACGAATGTTTGTCGTTTATTAGGTATAATGCGATTTTCATTGCGGGCTTACATTGCTGGACACTCGTTCAGATTTTCTGTTTTGAATAGAGCTCAGTGAAACAATCAGCATAAAGATTATGTGAAGGTTGCTGGTCACCAGGTGCTTATTTTATTTTATAATTAATTGCGAGAAAACATAGGGATTAATNAAACAATCAGCATAAAGATTATGTGAAGGTTGCTGGTCATAAAGTGCTTATTTTATTTTATAATTAATTGCGAGAAAACTTAGTGATTAATCATAACACATTTTGATAATTAATACACTCAATACCAAAGAGAGGGAAAATTATCTAAATTAAGGATTCAATCCTAATCGTCTCGGATGCAAGCAATGATGGCAGTCCTGCTTTCAGTGACGGATTTTTATAAATTTGATTTTATACGCACACTTCTGTCCCTTTGCATTAGAAAAGATCGTTTTGTATTAGAATAGGCCATCATGCAGTTTCATAATGGTGACTAAGCCAAGCATATGGAAGAATGAAATTATTAGATCTTCTAGACTTAGATTTTTTTGTGACCATTGAACGGCAACATAGACGACATCTAAAGAAGATTTGAGTTCAGTCTCCAATTAGTGAGATGTAATGCCGAGGCCGCACAAGGCACCGATTCGTTCTGTATTTAATTCTTTTTGTATCTTCAATCAAGAAGCGATGCATCTCTTCTTTTGTATCTTCATCGCTTCTTTTTGTATCTTCTTCAGTTTTTTGTAAAGTCAACCGACCGAGCTACGATAGAATTGATCACAGATCAGACTCCAGTTGATGAATATCTATCTCGATAGGCAAACGTGTTAGGTTTGCCGTCAAATATTTGTGGAGATTATTTACGATCGCGTTCGTTTTCATTTGCATCCGAGACGAACAGAACTAAGGTCCTGTTTTAGTTAACGTTGATGAAGGCCCCTTGGCAAATGCAAGAGAAGACATATTCAAGGGTTGGCGAGTCGTCAAAGTTTCCTTGGTAAGTAACGAATATGTTCATGTTTTGGTTCTGCAGGGGCGGACTCGTGATGCCGTAGATCGTCTGGTTCAGCACGCTGCCGTCCGACCAACGGAAGACGTCGTCTCTGTCACGCTGCAGGCCCACGAACGTGTCTCCTGCGTTAAAAAAAGTATTAAATTTAAGATGGATAGAATGAAGTCTTCGGATAAAAAGGTATGTATGAAAGAGCCAAGCTGATCGTGCGAGAAGGTGTTAAGGTCATGAGAAGTCCTGAGTTATTAATGATTTAAGATTTTAAGTGTCATATCACAATGATGTTATATTGTGTGGTTAGACCTGAAAATGAGGCCAGAACTAACCAGTGGCTAGTTGCAACGAGCACAAAATTTCACGGCTAGGTGAGACTCATACCCGCAACTTCCTCCTCCAGTCTTGATTATCTCAGCTCCTCGGCCATCATGATACAAGAATTACTATTCGGATATATGCTCGTACACAGAGAGAATATGTCTGATATGAAAAGATTATTTTAGCGTATTATGTAGCTTTGAATATGAATTTATACGAAACTGCATTAGTCAACTGTAATAAATTGTTCGTTTACTCAATCGTTTACACCATTAGCTGTAATTCAGAGAAAGAATTTAATTTAAAAAATTAAAGAAGAGGTTAAAATTAGAGAACAAAATTCGTCCAGATGAATAGGTAGCTATTTTGTAGAATAACATAGCGCCATATATAGTGGAATACGTCGTTTAAAATCTGACTTTAAACTTAAAATTTCAGCTGGGTTAGAATAATTGAGTTACATGCAGGATAGGCATTCTCACTGGCTTTGATGAAATCGTACGACGCTTTGGTTTTGACGACCGGGATCCTCATGCCGGGGTGAGAGCAGCGCGCTGCGCAGGCGATGTACGACGTGTGTTCGTATTGGTTGTAGAAAAGACCATCTGCTTGTTTTACGAAATTTTCTGAAATGAAAAATATACTTTCAAAAGAAATTGGAGTCGCATCGCTGGTGGAACTTTCTCTGGTTAAGTCTAATTTACATTGAGTACATTAGCATCGTTGGCTACCCACATGCCCTGAGCTAGTCCATTGTCCCATTTTGCGAAGCTTCTGAATGGTTCTTTTTATATGGTTCTTTGGCATTGGTGAACGTTACTATCCAACTGCGCTGTACAAGCGCGCATCTCTATTTTGCCAAGAAATTTCACATTTCGAAAGCTACGACCTACTGCGGCCGGATTATCATAATATCGCTATGTACAGTTAGTGGCTTACGTAGTGCGTAGGTACTGATGAATAGACTTAGCTCGAAACGGTGGTATTATCAAAACGTTTCGGCGCAAAGTTACGTCCAGAAGTTGTACTTAACCTTCCGCCAGCTCCGAGAATAGTTGACTTGAGTTATACGCACAACATTTCAAGGGTGAAGCGATTGGAACTTATCAGGTTGGGTTTGTGTATAGTCATATTTTGTAGATGTGCTCGACGTATTGCAGCTTCGCAGTTCGATTACGATATGTACAGAAATGAATTCCATTTATAACTAAATAAAAGAACTACTTTTTTGAGAATTAAAAAATCCTTGCTGACCTTTTTTGTAACCGTCTTTTGTACATGATTTAGAAAAATTTTCCATGAAACAGAAATATATGTATATGGTGTATAACTTATCAATGGAACACATCTGATCAAAAAATAGACTACAAATCACACTAGCAACTAAACAACAACAACTAAAACTTCAAACTTAACGAGAAAACACATTAAATTAGGCATCCACGTAAAACTGGATGGTTTTGATAAAGGCAGCTCTGAAAAATTCATTTTTTCTTTCATTTATTAACAAAAATAAGCTTCACGTGAGTTTACCCGAGTAGTGGTAAGTAGCGCCGCTGGACTGCGTCGTCTTGCCGAGCTTTTCGCTGAGAGCGCACGCGCCGCTCGCGTTGTAGGAGTGCGCGACGCAGCGCCGGTCAGCGGAGCATAGCGCGCGACAATCGCCTGGGAGGAGGGGGGGGGGAATTGGCTCTTTGTACTCATGGAAGAAATATCATTATATCGGCAGTTTCTCCAAACTACTCTAAATCAACGAGAAACAGACGTTAAGAGTAGGTAGCGTATATTTTCAATGAGCCTTCATCTACTCATCACACTGGGGAAAAAAAGGGGAACTTTTGTCTTTAATTTTATTTATCAAATTATCAGACTCGGCCAGAGTTGCATGGTTAATGTGAACAACCGCTCTGTGACCATCAAAGTTAGATCAAACTCTCACTGCTCTTTGACTTGAGATCGAAAAGTTGAACCAATTTGAACACGAAGAGACTGATTTACTTGCTTCCCGAAATGTATATAGCGTTACCTATTTCATAAACGAACCCAAATCTAAATTTTGTCAAATTATAGAGTATATATTTGGAAAATCAGTGTATGAAAAACAATATTTGTGATAGTTTCCACAGACATTTTCGGACTAATAAAACTGATAAGCAGTTTGAAGAGACTATTTAAATTCCCTGGTGACTAATCAATATTTGTTACTAAATGAAACTGTGTTTGCTTGCGATTAATAATCTGATTAATATAAAGCGTCCTCTCGCATCAGCTTATTCTCATCTAGCTGGGAAATCGGAGTATTTGAACACCATCATTTGGCCTCTCACAATGCAGCCACTAACATATCTCTCTGCGATTTTGATTTAGTTTAATTAATTTATAGTTATTAAGAAGAAGCAGTTAAACAATTCTCACACAATGAGAGTGTATGCACAAGGAAGTATGAATCGCCGTCCGCGATCTGTACGTCGCGGACCACCACCGACGTCTTGCCCGCGTAGGTTTGTATCAAGTAGGCCTCTGGCAGCGCGGCGTTCACTGCCCCCAGCGTCAGCAGCGCTGTCGTCAACGCCGGAATTGCAACTCGAAACATCCCAGCTGATATTTCAATGCTGCTCTGCAAAAGATAACTTCTTACTTGAAATTTTTTACTTGAAATTCATACATTCTTTATATTGATTTTGAGTTCAGTATTTTTCACTATAGTCTAAAAAAGATCAGGTCTCTCACCTTAATTATCAACTAATCGGTGATTTACGGACATAGCCTCAATTGGTAGCGACAGCTTCACTCCTCCAGGCTTTAGACTTCAACTCACCCAGCGTTATTCAAGAGGTCTTTGAATGTAATTCTAGTGAAGCGAGTGTTCAAATTTTTGTCATGCGAAATGGAAATTAAAATTTTAGTGCTTTTATTTTTTCAACACAGCACTAAAAGGGAAGTTCGTTAAAATGTATCTTAAATTACGTCATTATTGTTTATATGCTTATCATTTGTCTCATGTTAGGAGACATACGGTAGTTGACGCTCATTAGCTCAATCGCGATTATTATTTCGTTAACCTTACCTGTGTGAAGACCTCCTGTTCAAACCGTATTGCTACTCGTGTTCAATCTTGCTTTTCTAATACCTTAGTTTGAGTTTGGGCGAGTGTGTTTTCAATTTGTTTTGTTCTATTTAAATGCAAGTTAGCACTTCTGTGTTCGCTCGTTTAAGATCTTGCTTTACTGGCTTTAAGCCAGTGATTGAAACCCGTAGGGTTATTGGCTCCAATGAGCTTCGAACTTCAACCTTTTTTGTCACTTGCCTTAGTGCTGTGAATTAACTTGCATGCTTGCATGTGCTTAACTCAATTTAGGTACGAGCGAACACTCCTATTACTATTTTCACTTTTTTTTTCTTATAGTTCTCTACATGAGAACTCTTATCTAGGATTCCTCAACGGAAACAAATAGGTTAGTTATTTCGATTATCTTGAAAGTGTTATTATTATTCTGATTTTATTTGATTCATATTGAAATCCACTGCGTTATAACTTGAATTCGTTATTTATAGGCTTGAACAGTTTATCTGACTCATTCAGATAAGAATCCAGCCAACCGCCTCTACTTGCTAATTGATCATCACCCCTGCCGCTGCTGTTTATTTGAGATGCAGCTTATCATCAACTGTTACGTTCTGTTGCCACCGGCAATATGGTGAGAATTGAAGAAAGAGAGAGAGAGACGTTCAACCTGAAACAGTGACCCATTCATTTGAAATTCAATATTGTGTTCTCGACTTCTAACGTTTGAACCTACATTTATATCTGCGTATTCTACTATATACAGTGATTTTCACATCGTGCTTATCGTTTCCTCGTGGCTTCGTTCTGCAAACCACTTCTTTTTGCGAAACCACTTCAATAAAAGTTCCTACGGTTTAAGTATTCTTTGATTTCCAATTGTACCAAAATTCAATAAGTTAAAATATCATTTTTAAACTTTTCACTCACAACTTTCAAATGCTAACATATATCAATTTAATATTGACTTCATGTGTTCCGACGTAGTTGGATAAAGTTGAACAAAGTTGCTGTTCCGACACGTCCACGGGTGTTTGTTCAACTCTTGTCCTAATTCATTTAGCCATTGTTTAAAAGCAATCAGATTAATTCGTCACTATGCCAACGTGTAGAAGCAAACAAACAGATTGATTCATCACTATGCCAACAAGGGCTGTGTGATCAGTTTAGTAATCAACTTCTTCTTTCATTTTCTAACACATAGATTAAAGGATAGAAATTTTATTCAATTCTATTTATTATATAATTCTCTATATTAAAAGTAGTCAAAGAGACTGATTCGTCACTATGCCAACGAAGACATTATCATCAATTTATCAATTATTTTATCTTCACATTTCCCACATATATGTTTGAGGTGCGAAATTCTCCCGTTCTTATTTTATCCAAAACAATTGTTAATGAGACTTGATACGTTCTTTCGCATACCACTAGTTCCCACTTGATACGATGCCCTCACATACCATTAGTTCCCTCTAAGAAAAAAAACAATATTGCCCACCTATAATGTGTTTTTTTTAATTAATTGTTTATTTACTCTTTCAAATATCAAGGTTCGCGCCGTCCACATTTGGGTTACGTTTCTACGTTTTTCTTACGTTCGGATGAGGTCTCATTGATTTGATACTGAATTATTTTAAAAATGTTGAATGCAAATTCCATTCGTTTTTATAGTTAGGATCAAAACTGCCGTTAAGTTTTTAATTTATGGGCCATTTGTTTCTTGTTTTCGTATTGAGGCTTATTGAGGATGGTCTAAGTAGTTTGTCTGGATATTAATTCAAATAAATATTTGTTTTCCAATAAAAGTTTATCGTGGTCTATTTATAAAATTGACTCCGGGCACATTGTTATAAATAATAACAAGTTGCTTTTCCTACATGGAGAAATAGTTACCCTAACCGATGAAATACTATACTAAATTATAACGCGTAAATACGCCCTATAGCCCCACACAAGTTCGCTTGCGAAGTTCACCTGACGGTAGCGAACGCAAGACTCCCCAAGTTCCATGACGTGCAACCTAGCTCACGAGGGAAAGTCGATCGCGTGTTTAGTAATTTATTGTGGTACAAATTTATGATGCACTTCTCAATTCTTGAGCACTTTGCAGAACTCCAAGGTCGGATCTTGCTTCATGAAGCCGCCAATTCGAGGTGATAAAAACCTTTAGTGATTGTAGGCTGACCTTTGGTTATTAGTTACATTAATTTGAGTGTTTTTAATATATTTGCGCTGGAGTTACAGATCGTATGTGACAACGTTTTCAGTGGGGAGCCGAGCGTAGCTAATTCGATATTAGGTGCATCCTACGTTGATTTTCAGAGCAATGTATAGTCCACGTACTACAAACGTATTGACGTCAAATTTTCGACACTTCTTTAATATTGGATTGAAATTATACACAATTTTATTTGGTGTCTAAAACTACTGAGATAAAGCATTCAGATAAATATTGTGCTTTCATATTAAGATGAAGTATTATAGCACTGCACAATCTTTCATAAAGGCGTTGTTCTGCTAAAAATCCCTTCGCTTCTCGACACAATCCTCTTGCCAGAATGGACAGAAATTACAAGCAACGTGAATTTTAGGTCAAAGGAAAAATTCTATAAACTGAGCTCAAACAACGAGTACCTGACTCGCATACGTTGAAGATAAATGCAGGTGTTTATGAGCGTTTATATGATACACCTAAATGGTCTTAAAAATTTATTGCTAACACTTTGGAAGAAACTTACGACGATTTTACGTCTGTATTAAATTTTCCTATCAGGGTTCAGACTTTAGAATAGTTAAATTACAGGTTTGTGCAAGTCCAGGACAATTGCTTTTCAGCGATATGTGTCATTAGACAGACACGCTAGCAGTCATTAAAGCCCATGTCGATTTGATCAACGAGTTCACGTTTTCTGTTATTGTATTTGATGGCGTCGGAATTACCATTCACGAACGAACTGGTGATCGGTTTGAACTAAACATGCCGGTTTAAAAAGGTCTGAAATTAGAAACACTTTAATGATCATATTTAAATGACGTAGTTATTTTAATGTTAAAAAATTAAACTGCCATTACAAAAACCATTGAAGTTATTGACTATAGTCTATATGTAATAAACAGACTGTCGCAATTGCTTCACGGTCAATTCGAGGCATGGCTGCAATTGCTTTGTGTATGTATATCTTCACGATTAGTTGCCAAATTTTAACTCTTTTATACGGTTTTAGGCATGGAAAAATTTGACATCTTAATGTTCAAAATTCGAATGCAGTTTATTTAACGATGCGCCTAAAATTGTTTCTCTCCTCTCCCATTAATATTTTCTCTGGATACAAAGATGAGTTTGCTGTTTGAATCATTTTAGAAGTCAAGGCTTCATCGTTGCTTGAGAGTCTATAGAATATTTTTATATGCTACTAATAGTAATACTTTATGTGTCAACCAAGCGTATTTCATTAACTTTTAGTCGAATGATAGGTCTCACGTTGCTTTATGATAAGGCTCGCCAGAGATCATCATCAAGGTACCAGCCTGCCATTATGTATGCGTTTAAAAAATGACAGCAATGGATTACGTGAAATTGCCTCTAATTGAGTAGTGTTTAGAAAGCTTTGTCATTATGAAGAATATATATCTTTTACACATAAATATTTGCAAACCTCTGCGAACCACTCAGGATCAAAACTTGTATATTTAGAATTGTGTATTTCGTATATCAACTCGTATATCAACGAGTGCGCATCAATCAACGTTTTTTTGTCAAAATTTATGAAGTTCCAGCTTTCTGTTACCAACTTCTGTATTAACGGTCATAAGCTTTTACAATAAGTAAATTCGTTCATTCCTAAGCCTGAATAGTCAAATATTGTAGCGTCTGTTCCAGGAACCGCGATGAAATCAACACGCGGGTTGGTTTTTACCTAAAATAACTCAGGAACGAAGAAGTATAATCTTCATAGAAGTGAGATATGAGACATTGATAATATCAAATCTGTGTCTGAACATGAACATGATAGCTATACGCGCAAGTCTTCTCAACAATTAGTGAGAAGATCAGCGCCTTTGTTACTCACTGGACGCAACTATTAAAAATAGTATAAATAAATGAGATAAGTTTAGAGACAACCTCATGCAAGCAAAGCCTACCGAATTTGGCTGTCTATTTTAAATTCTTTCACCTTTTGTGCAGGATATAAATATTAAAACTGAGAAGTTGAAACAACAATAAAATATAGCTTTGTCATGTTCAGAGCGGCCACTGAAGCTCAATACAAGTTCGACGACAGAAGTGAGCGGGTCGACTGGCTTGTAAATTTAAACGGGTATCCGATCTGGTAACACGTCCTTGATTCAAGCCTCAATTGGACCAGTCATTTACGGATACATCTTCATGTGCTCTAACATCATCAGAGAAGAGACTTTCAAAGTATCAAATAATCAAGACTTTTTTGTCGTAGATTCATTATATTAACAATTTTCAACACTCACTTTTCTATAATCGGTTCTACATGATTTTTACTGGTGCCTAGCCATGCATGTCTTGTAGCGCTAGAACAAAGGTGAAGTGACGATTGAAGACTCGAAATTAAAACACTGATATTTAGCATGCAAGTCCTTTAAATGAGGAATCAAATCTGAATCTAGGGTAGGATGGTGTCGCAGCTTTTTATAATTGAGATAAAAAAAGATTCAGTGTGTCTAGATTTGAGTTTTTTGAAGAATAACTAAAAAATAACTCATCAGCTCCTTCTTCTTGAACGGAGCGTGCCTAAACTGCGCGTGACTTGTGAAATGTAATAAAGAATTTTATTTGAAGTACTTGAATACCTTTCTGTTTGCTCATCGCTTGCACAGTATAGCGAGCCATTAGAAAGCTGAAGACGTCTGCTGGTATCACGTTTCGAATTATACTGCGAAATTGGAAGACCGCTAGAAAACTTGATCACATGTGGCTTAGGTAGTAATTAAACCAAACGCCCTGCGCAATCGTTGGCTCCATCGTTTTTGAAATTTCGAACCGACCAGTTTGATTAGTCTTGAACATGTTCCATTGGCCATGAGCATTTCCATTTCGTTCAATTCACTACCATGCACTTGAGTGAATATTTTTTAGTAGAGTTTAATATTGCTTATTAATCGAATAAGCTGTGCTACTTCCCTCATAAAATTCGCGTCACGATCAGCCTTTTGGTTGAAGACTCTACATACTCTTGGCTTGAAATTATTTTTGGTCTACTTGGCTACCAGATTGAAAACAGCCATCATCCAGAATCTGCTTTCCGACTTTATATTTTACTGAGAACCGGGCAAGGGTCGGACAGGACGAATCATGCCGAGCTTGCAAGCTGCGCAAGATTGGCGCTTCGATCAAGAAAAATAAGGCCCCGGCGGCATAAGCCCTGTAGGAATTGTGAACGCGACCCTGTTCGGTTCCTGCTAAAGATTGTAGTCGGTGCATGTAAGAGTATACATACGTATTGCGCTATGCCATCTGTTGATACTCTTTCTTGTTTCGTTCTCGTTCATAAAAACACTGAACTTATCAATTCAAGTTTATAAGCGTAATCGTCTAAAGCAGCGAGTAATCGGGTTATTCATTCATAACATAACATAACATAGTGATGTCGGCGCTGAAGTGTAGGCCTGATGTGGCCTGTCGCCGATTCTTTTACTTTTCGTGCGTTGTTCATAGATCTAAACTCGTGTCATTTGACCGGATCTTTTCATGACTGGCGATAGTTTGAAGAAGCTACTAGACTTCCACCGGGTTCGATAAGGAGCTAGGCATTTCAAATCTGAACATATATTTTTCCATAGCTTTATCTAGTCTGTTCTTGAACGCGTTCATACTTGGAGCTCCAACGATGTCATCGGGAAGCTGTCTCTTATACACATCTAGATGTGTATAAGAGACAGGAACTATGCTATCTGAAACCTAACCTCAGATGCGGTGAACGTAAAATTACGTAATTTAACGATGCCCGGAAGTCAGATTCGATCCGCGGCCTGGTGGTGCACGGCAGGTTCTAAGCGAGGCCGGGGGAAGACAAAGCCGAGTGGTTCACGGCTGATTGGTGAATGTCCGGACACATCCAAGGCGTTCGATTCAGGGCTTATTGGTGCACAAAATTGGTGGTGCACGGCTGCGCTCCCCTTGGTCTTTAGCCGAGCCTTAACTGCACTGTTCATCCACTGGGACTTTTTGACTCCTCCAAGCGGAATCTTAAGAAGACAGGCATCAACTGCAGACATAACCGTGTCTTTGAGAAATGACCATGAATCAACCACATTCATGTCCTTAATACAGTCCGAAATATTCGCCGCATTCACCGCTTCGATTGAACACATATCATAAATTTTTGTACTGATTATGGATATGAGTTTCCACACGTTCTCGATGAAAATATTTTCGTTTTTATAGGTTTTTATTCCTCTAAAGTTTGTAAAGGTATCACGTAACATTTCAACAAGTTATTCTTCTTCTGAATGATTTTTGGCACATGCATTTTTGTTATATTCGAAACGAAATGTGTGTTATCAAGGCTTGAAAATAGTAGTGCTCGGGAATATTTCTCTTTAAATAATAATGATTTGTTATAAAAATCTTTCAACGAGTTGTAGTAGGGAATGAAACGAACAAGAATAAATGCAGCCTGTAATCTAAGGCAAAGTGACCATAATACTAGGCAACTCACGTTTAATGAATTTATTGCATGCTATAATTATGGAGATGAAGTTAACCTGAGAAATTCATGCCCATTTATGAGCCTTATATAGTTTCACGTATTCGTGGAAAACAATGTGCCATTTTAATGATTGTGCTCTCGTGATACGTCTCACATATTAATTTCAATAATGATGTTGATTAATTTAATTGTTAGCTTAGAATCTGTGTTAATAACTCGACCCATCGATCATAAGTATGCCCTCTTTGTCGCGATTACGTTTACTGTCTTCGGAAAAGAAAGTTTCTCATAACAATTTTATATTCAATCACTGCTACTCCATGAAAAGAAAGGCCACTTGCACACGAATTTCAGTGCGCGTTCTAATTAACATTCCTGAAGACCCCTTGACATGTACAATCGATACCGAAAGAGTCGTTAGGTATGTCGTCAAAGTTCCAGCCCTGGTAAATGACGAAGTTGTTTTGGCCTTCGTTCTGGTGGGGCGGGCTCGTGATGCCGTAGATCGTCTGGTCCAGCACGCTGCCGTCCGACCAACGGAACACGCCGTCACTGTCTTGCTGAAGGCCCACGAATGTGTTCTCTGGGTTTGAAAAAAATTCTTTATTTTAAGATGGATAGAATGAAATCTTCGGATAAAAAGGTTTATATGAAAGAGCCAAGCTGATCGTGCGATAAGGAGTGAAGATCATGAAAAGTCCGGAGTTTTTATGATTTAAGTGTTATATCATAATGATGTTATATTGTGTGGTTAGAATTGAAAATAAGGCCATAACTGGCCAGTGGCTGATTCCAGCGATCACAAAATTTTACGGCTAGCTGAGGCTCAAACCCACAACGTCTTCCTTCAGTCTTGATTATCTTAGCCACTCAGCCATCATGATACAATAATTACCATTCGGATATATGTTCGTACACAGAGAGAAAATGTCTGAAATGAAAAGATGATTTCAGAGTAAATTGTAGCTTTGAATAGGAATTTATACAAAAGTGCATTAGNATACTGACACGTTGTCGTCTACCTACTAGAAAATCTCTGATCCATTGGAGTACGTTTCCCTCAATCCCCAAGGACTTCACTTTACGCAACAGCCGCTCATGCAGAACACTGTCAAATGCTTTGGCAAAATCGAGGTATATACTTACATTATACATACTTACATTATACAACGAAAATACTTACATTAAATTAGGCGTCCATGTAAAACTGAATGGTTTAGACTTTCGAGCACTGAAAATTCCAGTTTTTCATTCATTTATTTACATAAAAAAGCTTCACGTGAGTTTACCCGAGTAGTGGTAAGTAGCGCCGCTGGACTGCGTCGTCTTGCCGAGCTTGTCGCTGAGAGCGCACGCGCCGCTCGCGTTGTAGGAGTGCGCGATGCAGCGCCCGTCGACGAAGCATCGCCCGCGACACTGGCCTGAGTAAGGGAAATTTCCTCTTCGTACTCACGGAAAAATATGTATTATACCGGCAGTTTCACCATACTTTTACCAATCAACGAGAAACAGACAGAGTAAGTAAAGTATATTTTTAATGAGCCTCTATATATTCATCTCACAGCGGGAATGGAGAGGAAGTGTTTTTTTTTTATTTTAGTTATCAAATTGTACGACTCGGCTTGAGCTGCATGAGTAATAGGACCAACCGCTCTGTGACCGTCAAAATTGGGAACAAACTATTGCTGGTCTTCGACTTTAGATCGAAAAGTTGAACAAATTTGGACATGAAGAGACTGATTTCCCGAGTTGTATATAGCGTTACCTATTTCAGAAACGGACCCAAATCTAAATTTTGTCAAAGTATAGTTTGCAACGAACAGTGGTCGTTGCAAACTGTAGATCAGTTCTTGTAAAACAATATTTGTGATAGTTTCCACAGACATTTTGGAACTTGATAAAACTGATAAGCAGTTTAAGAGACTACTCTTTAAAATTCTCAGTGACTAATCAATAATTGTTATGAAATGAAATTATATTTCCTTGCGACTAATAATCTAATTATTATAAATCGTCCTTCTAAATCAGTTTATTCTCATCTAGCTGGGAAATCGAATTATTTGAACATCGTCAATCATTTGGCCAGTCACAATGCGACCATTATCATATCCGTGATGATGCTTTAGTTTAATTAATTTATAGTTATTAAGAAGAAGAAGTTGAGAAAATTCTCACACTCTGACAACGTCTGCACAAGGAAGTAGGAATCGTCGTCCGCTATCTGTACGTCGCGGACCACCACCGACGTCTTGCCCGCGTAGGTTTGTATCAAGTAGGCCTCTGGCAGTGCGTCGTTCACTGCCCCCAGCGTCAGCAGCGCTGCCGTCAACGCCGGAATTGCAACTCGAAACATCCCAGCTGATGTTTCAATGTTGCGCTGCAGAAGTTAATATCTTACTTGAATATTTCCTGACTAAGAATTCATTCCTTTTTTGTATCGATTTTGAGTTCAGTACTTATCACTATGAGTCTAAAAAAGATCAGGTCTCTCACCTTAATTATCAACCAATCGGTTATTCACGGAGCCTCAATTGGTAGCGACGGCTTCACTCCTCCAGGCTTTAGGCTTCAACTCACTCAGCGTTATTCAAGAGGACTTTGAATGTAATTCTAGTGAAGCGAGTGTTCAAATTTTTGTCATACGAAATGGAAATTAAAATTTTTAGTGCTTTTATTTTTTTTCAGCACAACACTAAAAGGGAAGTTATATATAATTTATAAACTTTTCACTCACAACTTTCAAATGCTAACATTAATCAATTTAATAGTACCGTCATTTGTTCCCACGTATATTGGATAAAGTTGAACATACACATAGCTGAAGTTCCAACACGTCCACGTGTGTTCGTTCAACTCTTGCCCTAATTCATTCAGCCATTGATTAAAAGCAATAAGATTGATTCGTATCTATGCCAACAAGTATAAACAATCAAACAGATTGATTCGTCACTATGCCAACATATGCAGTGTAATCAGTTTACTAATCACCTTCTCCTTTCATTTTTTTCACACATAGATTAGAGGATAGAAATTTTATACAATTCTATTTATTATATAATTCTATATACTATAATTAATCAAACAGACTGATTCGTCACTATGCCAACGAAGACAATATCATCAATTTAGTAATCATTTTGTTCTCTCATTTTTTTGCGTATAGGTTTGATGTGTCAAATTCTCCCTTCCTTATTTATTCAAAATAATCGTTAACGAGACTTCATACGATGCCCTCACATACCGTTAGTTACCCCGAAAAAAACAATATTGCCGACCTATATTGTGGCTTCTTAATTAATTGCTTCTTATTTACGCCTTAATATATCAATGTTCGCGTCTTCCACATTTGGGTTACGTTTCTACATATTTCGATCTGTCGGATGCTTTTTTGTTGATTTGATCCTGAAAAGTTTCATTAATGAAGAATGCAAATTACATTCGTTTTTGTTGATGTGATCAAAAGTGCCATTAGGTTTTTTACATTTTTACGCCATTTTTTCGCTGTTCTCGTATTGAGGCTTACTGAGGATGGACTAAATAGTTTGTCTGTTTATTATTTCAAAGAAAGATCTGTTTTCCAATATAAGTTTACCGTGGTCAATTTAGAAAATTGACTCCGGGCACATTGTTACAAATAATAACATATTACTATTCCTACATGGAGAAATAGTTACCCTAACCGATGAAATACTATACTAAATTATAACGCGTAAATATGCCCTATAGCCCCACACAAGTTCACATGCGAAGTTCAACTGACGGTAGCGAACGCAAGACTCCCAGAGTTCCATGACGTGCGACCTCGCGACGAAAGCTGCTCGCGTGTCTAGTAATTACGGTACAGTTTTATGCATGATGAACTTCTCCATTCTTTCGGACTTCGAAGAACTCCAATTGGTCGGACCTTACTACATGAAGCCGCCTATTCGAGGTGATAAGAACCTCTAGTGATGATGAGCTGATATTTGGTTATTAGTTACATTAATTTGAGTATTTTTAATATATCTGCGCTGGAGTTACCGCTCGTATGCGAAAATGTGGAATCGTTTCCAGCGGGGAACCGAGCGTAGCTAATTTGATACTAGGAACATCCTATAATGTCGATTTATTGAGCAATGTAGTCCACATGTCACAAACGTACTGCGTCAAATTTTCGACCCTTCTTTTGTGTTGGTTTGATATTGCTTCGCTATAGTGTCAAGCAATATTTTATATTATATTCAATTCGGTTTGAAGTCCAAAACTACTGGGATAAAGTATTCATAAACAAATCGTGTATTCGGTTTGAAATAAAATATTGTGCATTGCGCAATTTTTATTAATGGCGTTGCTCTGCTAAAAAAACCCTTCGGTTCTCGACACAATCCTCTTGCCGGAATGGACGAAAATTACAAGCCGACGTGAATTTACCGAATTCTATAAATTGAGCTCAAGCAACGAGTATATACCAGACTTGCATACGTTGCATACGTGTGCTCAAATGTGTAGGCACCTCTTATTTGATGATGAACCCAAATGAAGTTAAAAATCTATTGCTAACACGTTGGAAGAAACCCACGATGATTTTACGTTTGTATCAAGTTTTCCAATTAACGTTCAGACTTTAGAATAGTTAAATTACAGGTTCATAAAAGTCCAGGACAGTTGCTTCTCAGCGATATGTGTAATATTAGACAGCAACTCTAGCAGTCATTAAAGCTCATGTCGATTTAATAAACGAGTTCACGTTTTCTGTTGATGGCGTTGAAATTACCATTTACCAACGAACTCGTGATCGACTTAACATAACAAACATAACATAACATACTGATGTCGGCGCTTAAATGTAGGCCTGATGTGGCCTGTCGCCGATTCTTTTCCTTTTCGTGCCTTGTTCATAGATCTAAACTCGTGTCATTTGACCGGATCTTTTCATGACTGGCGATAGTTTGAAGAAGCTACTAGACTTCCATCGGGTTGAACTAAACATGCCGGTTTGAAAAGTGCTCAAATTAGAAACACTTAAATGATCATATTTAAATGACGTAGTTATTTTATTGTTGAACAAATTCAACGGCCATTACAAAAACCTTTGAAATTATAGACTATATATAATAAACAGAATATCGCAATTGCTTCAGGGTCAGTTCGAGGCATGGCTGCAATTGCTTTGTGTATATCTTCACGATTTGTTGCCAAATTTTAACTGCTATAACTTATTTTTTTAATATTATACTGTTATTGTCAGGACTGTCAACAACCTGCACTTAGCGCTCTAAAAAGCGAAAAGATGTTGGAAGAGAAGTGCTCTTCTATGTTCTCTATCTTTAGGGGCGAAATAGAAGAGACACACAAGAAAGAATGGAGCTTGTTGCGTAACGAATTACATACATACGTTACGGAACGAGCTGGTATAAATGCAAGCTCATCTGCACAAAACAGTAATGATCGATAACACAGAAGGTAGAGGCCGCAAAGATGTCATCTCAGATCTCGCCAGCGAGAGCATTCATGAGCGGTTGGATAGTGAAAGAAGAAAATTTAAGCTTATTTGGTATGGCGTTCCCACGGCTGCGCACCCAGAAGGGGGACGTGAATTAAGTAAAATGTTAAGATTAGGATTAATTCTGTTAAGCCAACACCAAGGCTTACAGTTTCGAGTGGAGCTGCCGTAGAATATATGATGGCGACACGTCTTCTGAAGTTCTGGCGCTGATCTTCGTAAAACGGCTGCGGTCTTTTATGTGAGACTCGTCCGTTCGCCTGGGTACTGACTAAACCCCGGACCCGGACCAGTCCGCCGGACCAGGTTCACAAAAATTAAAAGGCTACAAATCATCTGAAACGTCGAGAAGACTTTTAATTTTACATATAAAATTTTCATATTTACTTAGAAAAATTTCGTCGCATCACCAAATGAGGGTTTATTAAAAGTGCATTTTTCGATCGAACTAATCGATAGAGAATGTTCTGAACCGTCCAGCAAACATAAAATATTTTTATCGAATATGTAATTTATTTGTATGCGTGTCTGCTGCCTTGTATGTGTGCCTACTGCATGTATTAACTGTGTATTGACTGTGAATGTAACGAATCGATACTTAAAAATGTGCATCTGTTTTCAGACCGCAGAGATAATCTCTATCAGTAGGATAAACTATGACAAGATTAGCTGTTTTAACTGTCAGAGTAGATACAGTACTAGCACGGTAGATTGTGCGCTAGGGCAAAGAGTTCAGCTCGCGATAGTTGCTGACTTTGCAAAAATTGAAGCCATATGAGCTTATCATGCCAGAATGCAAAACTTACGTAATAATCTGAATCAAATTAATACTGGTTAATGATAAAATCAAGGAATTTGATTTTTAAAGACATTTTGGAGCAATCTTGTCTAAACTCATCTGGCTATTTGTTAAAATATTTGACACAATTAAAAACGGCATCGCTTCTTCCAATTTCTAAACGAACCTCTGATAAATTAAATCGAACTCGGTGTTGTGAGAATGTTGGGGAACAAGAGGAGCGGAAGCAGAATTAAAAAGACGTTCATCATGGCAAAGTGCTATATTCATGAATTTTCAAAGTTTAAATCTGAACATATCGTAAAGTTTTAAATTTTCGACTGCCTACATAATTTGCTAGTGCTTGTCAAGGGACTTATTATCATCATAATTCATACCTAAACCTAAGCATAGAACGCAACGATTTATTAAGTAATGTGATGACCCGTTTTTTGTATTAAAAGGTTATTAAATTGAATTATTAAATATAAATATGATAAATAAATATTAAAATATATATAATATAATATATAAAATTGAAATTTTATTAAATTAAATATATTATTAATATTATCAAAGGGTATTATTAAGTTGTCATCGTCCTGACACAGCCCTCAGAATGTCACGCTATCCTATATATAATATAATGTACATATAATATAATATTAAAATATATATAATATATTATATATGTTAAAATTATTAGTGAAATTTTTATTAAAATTATTATTGTAATTAGTGTTAAAGTTATTATTGAAAATATTTCAATAATGTTGTTATTTAATTAATGTTGTTAATAATTTTAATAATAATTTATCTAATAATTGACATGAATATTAGTTACTTTGAATATTGATTTCACTAAATAATTTCAATTATAAACATATTAAAATTTTATTCATACTATCAATATTTCCAATAATAAGGCTGGTAATAATTTCTATAATACTGTCAATAAGAATTTTAATAGTAAGTTTGATATTATTTTTATCCAAATTTTAATAATAGAAATTCAGAAAAAATTCGCTAGAGAATGTTCTGAAACGTCCAGGGAACATAAAACATTTATATCAAATTTTGAGTCATTTTACTTAATGGTATCGCTAAAATTCACTTACAGAATAATTGATTTTATATGATCAGAATACGTTCTAAGTAATAAGCTCTCAGCAAACATGTCGACTTTTAGGTAAAAGTTTGCAAACGTTTTTGCTGTAGGGTAGAAATTGCCCCAACTCAGACATTATTCGTAAACAATACTCATAAACAATACATTCGTAAATTCCACTCTTTTCAATGCCACTGATCTCACAGTGTTAGCTTTGAACGAATGAACATGTCGATGTCGGAAATTGTTGTTTTGACTCGAACAAGACTGATGGCAGCAGCAAACGTTGCTGGTCATAAAATGGATATAATGTCGGTCAGAATAATGAAAAGCCAGAATAATGAACGCGGTGTTGGTCATATTTAACTAGGGTCAATGTTTCATAGGAATAAAAGTTTATATCTATATTCTGTGCATAAAGGGGCTTGTGTAATAATGATCATAACAATTGTGTAATCAACAGCGATTAAGTCATTTTGAAACTATTTCGAAGTCATTTTATTTATGACATTTGTTAATTTGAATATTTAAATTTGACATTCATTGCAATTATCGCTCGGTTCAATTTTGTCCGCTGTCATGTCGAATTTCACACTCACTACCTATGGTACTTTATCATTCTTTTGCTTTATTCCAAACTCTTATAAAGTCCTTAGAATTTGTAGATACATATATAGTTAAAATAGTCGCTTCTTGTTTTACTTTCACATATTGAATTGTTTAAATGAATGAATCTGTTTTTGAAAATAATTGCAACGGTTTTCTCGTTATAGCCAGACCCAGTGATGTTATTGACCTTGGAATCGGTTTATCTTGAAACGAATGAAGCTAATTAAATATATGCATACAATATTCATTTGTTCGATGGATCTGAGGTATGGGTAAGTGGGGTACATTGGGACCAATAAAAATTTAATGAAAAATGAAAAGATTGACTTCCTTTTAGAATACGAAATTCTAGATAAAACAAAGCATCATGAATTGGAAGCTGAGTATTGCTAACGAACAATATTTAAGGTAGTGCAATTTCTACCCCAAAGTGAAAATTTCTACCCAAAGTTCATGGAATGAGAGGAAACAATTTAGGCCCACAATCAGTCAAAAGCAGCAGAACTTACCTTAATTGACTTTTTCAATAGATTTGAACGAAAAAAATACATATTCTGATTAATTACTTATTCTTCACTAGTCGGAGTTGAGTTTTAGCAACTTGGTCAGGAGTCCGCAAGATCCTGACATGAAATTTTTCCACGTACAATGAGAAAAGTCCGATAAAAATATTTGGTTTTCTGGACGTTTCAGAACATTCTCTATCGATTAGTTCGATAGAAAAATGCACTTTTCTGTGACCCGAATACATGAATCCGGGGTCCGCCGGACCTGACATGAAAATTTTCTAAGTAAATTGACAAAAATTCGATAAAAATGTTTTATATTTTTTAACATAACATAGCATAGGGATGTCGGCGCTGCAGTGTAGGCCTGATGTGGCCTGTCGCCGATTCTTACTTTTCGTGACTCGTTCACAGAAGATCTAAAATCGTGTCATTTGACTGGATCTTTTCAGGACTGACGATAGTTTGAAATATCTACTAGACTTCCACCGGGTTCGATATGGTGCTAGGCATTTCAAATCTGAACATATATTTTTCCATAGCTTTATCTAGTCTGTTCTTGAACGCGTTCATACT